>NC_136067.1:2138451278-2138691278 GCF_964261635.1 Lissotriton helveticus
GGACTAGTAGGTCACACATTTGGAACTGAGTCTTGATTACACTATGGCAGAGAACATTATTTATGGCAGATTTGATGTCACTATACTCCCTTCGATATGGTGTCACCATGTCTGTGCAGAGCATTACAACCACACATGTCTGTGGGTCCACGAAGACAACTGCCCTTGGGCCACACTAAGCTCGAGTAGGTCACACATTTGGAATTGAGTCTTGATTTATCAATGGCAGAGTACATATAATTGCACGCTTAGAGAGGTGTAAGAGGAAGACACGTTTCAGTCATGAGAAAAAAAGGATAATCATTACGTAGGTGGTCGAACACTACCGACAACTGCCCTGGTGTCACTAACTCTGTGCATGGCGAGCCAACCACACGTGGCTGTGGTCCACTGCTGACCGCTACCTCCAGCCTACACTGTGCTCGAGTAGGACATACATTTGGAACTGAGTCTTGATTATGCAATGGCCGAGCTCACTACATTGTACCAACATCACTGCAGACTGCATCCCCTCTCAGCCCTGGTGCCACTAAGTCTGTTCCCCGACATTCATGGACACTCTCTGGTGGAACTTTGGTGACATCTGAGTCTATAGACAAGGGGTTATCTTCATCCTCATGTAGCTGATACCGACGTGCTGGTAATGATGAGGCTGGAGCATTCCACTCCTCAATTTGCCACTTCCGGATGGCCTCTGCCAACTGTATCATGCCCTGGAGAACATCCTCCACTGCCCCTCACATCCCTCTGCCACATTCACCTCGGGCATCGATGAGGACCTGCTCAGTCCGCGTGGCTCTATCTCAGTGCACCGCAAGTCACCGTCCCGTGGCGGTGGGCCTGTGCCGGCCGCAGTGCATCCTGGGCCACTGACTCTGTGCAGCTCAAGTCAGGGACCAGGTCTTCTGAGATACAGGATGGCGTCTGAGATGATGGCCTTGGGGTCATCGACGCCATGTGAAAGTGGACCTGCGCTGTCCACTGCCTCCGGCCTCAACTGCGGTCCACCAGGGCTCACACATAAAAAGGAGTCCTGACCGGCCCGGATGTCGCATCACCACAGGAGACACACCCCACCACCGCCAGAACCACCTCTAACCACCAACTGCCAGAGTCAAAATAGTCGTACTGGCAGACTAACGGAGTTGTTCACACCTGTCGTGGATGACATCATCTGCCTGATACCCTGCTCAGCACTCCAGGTGCCACTAATTCAGTGCACTACGAGACATTGTCAATTTCTGTTTTGGTTATGTCTGTGCTGTGGTGAGCTCACGCAGCAGTGTCACCTCGAGCAGTGTGGGAGACCTGGAACGATGATGTGGAAGATGATACAGGTGTGACACGCCCCACTGCAGCTGCATCAGGAATATCCCGAAGGGACCCAATCCTAGATATTTTCTTCATATGAGCATGCTCAGCTCTAGTGCCCCAACCTCGGTAAACTGCAACTCACAGACACTTCTGTTTGCTCATTGGGGGCACGATTTACAGAACTTAAGAAAAAATCCTAAACTTACTACCATTTTGGTATTCACAGAAGGCACTTACTCATTTCGGTATTCACAGAAGTTTGGAGTCCTAACTTTAGGACTTCTTAATGCCTTCTGTGAATACCGAAAGCCTTAAAGTTAGGATTTTTCTCAGTTTAGGAGTAGTAAAGTTAGGACTCCTATCTTTACTACTCCTAAAATGAGAACAATCCTAACTTTAAGAATTTCAGTAGTCACAGAAGGCATTTAGGAGTCCTAAAGTAGTGTACTGTCACCTCCGTTACACTGATCTGGTTTTCCCGTAGACTGCACCCAGTCTTCCTGTTCCTCTTCTCCTTGGCCTTCCCTGAGCCCGAGATTCCTTGCTGGAGGTCTGTGGGGCTTGTGGGGTTCGCGTTGGCCTCTGTACTAGGTCCGGGTGCATCCATGGTGCTAAGCACTTTGAATTGTTTTTGGTGTATTGTTTTTGTTGCTTTAATAGTGAATTTTCCCACCTCACGCGTGGATTTGGAGGCCTGTCGCAGGTTTTCGCAGCTTTTTGTATTGCGATTGGCCTCATCGCAACTTTTTTGCGTTAGTTTTTCGCATTTTTGCAGCAGTGTGTTGTATTTATCTCAGACATTTGGCGAGTTGCCGTGGGTCTATCACATAGTACCTCGGTGTTGTGAATACTGAGTTAACACGGCGTTGTTTTCCTGCGATAGACTGCGGTATGAAGAGTTGTGTTAAGCTACTTTTGTGGTAATTATCACAAGTTCTTGAGTATTGCACTGAACTGTATGTTACTATATTACGCCTGTATACCTTTGTATCTCTCTATTCTATCAGGTTTGGACTTTCTCGCAATTTTATTCCTTGGCATGGCCCTTCCTGCAATTCATTTTTATATAACTCCTGTTTTCTTTTATCTTATGGGCTTAGAGGAGTTTGCCCCTCCCCTCTCGGGCCATGTATTAACATTTGTGTTGCATGTTATCTCTCTGTCATTTTTATTTCCTAATCTATTTACCTTTTCTTTAAGAAGGGAGATGTGTTATAAGCTTCCCGCATTATCCCCCTTTCCTTTCCTTTCCTTTCCTTTCCTTTCTTTTCCTTTCCTTTCCTTTCCTTTCCTTTCTTTTCCTTTCCTTTGATTTCCTTTCCTTTCCTCTCCTTTCCTTTCCTTTCCTCTCCTTTCCTTTCCTTTCCTTTCCTTTCCTTTCCTTTCCTTTCCTTTCCTTTCCTTTCTTTTCCTTTCCTTTCCTTTCCTTTCCTTTCCTTTCTTTTCCTTTCCTTGCCTTTCCTATCCTTTCCTTTCCTTTCCTTTCCTTTCCTTTCCTTTCCTTTCCTTTCCTTTCCTTTCCTTTCCTTTCCTTTCCTTTCCTTTCCTTTCTTTTCCTTTCCTTTCCTTTCCTTTCCCTTCCTTTCCTTTCCTTTCCTTTCCTTTCCTTTCCTTTCCTCTCCTGATGCTATACCGAGGTCAGCTTCGTTCATACTTACTTATGTGCATATAAAGAGCAGCTTTGAAAATAGGTAGAAACCCCCCCCATAAAAACGTTTAGCAAAAGTCCTAAAGTGGATAAACATATGCCAGGGTCACCAAACTCTGTGACTCATGATGAACACACTGCACATATATAGATGTCATGGGTAAGCAGACCCTGAACACATTGTGCATACAGATGTCATGGGTAAGGAGACCCTGAACACATTGTGGATATAGCTGTCATGGGTTAGAAGAGTCTGAACACATTGCACATATATAGATGTCATGGGTAAGCAGACCCTGAACACATTGTACACACAGATGTCATGAGTAATGCGTCCTAAAGTGCGTAAACCTATGCCAGGGTCACTAAACTCTGTGATCCATGATGAACACATTGTACATACATATGTCATGGCTAAGCAGAGCCTGAACACTTTGTGCATACATATGTCATGGGTAAGCAGACCCTGAACACATTGTGCATACAAATGTCATGGGTTAGAAGAGTCTAAACACATTGTACATATATAGCTGTCATGGGTAAGCAGAGCCTGAACACTTTGTGCATACAGATGTCATGGGATAGTAGACCATGAATACTCTTTACATACAGATGTCATGGGTAAGCAGACCCTGAACATATTGTACATACAGATGTCATGGGTAAGCAGAACCTGAATCTCAGGATGGATAACATACTATAAAAGCTCTAATCAGGAAATGATTTGCATTTGAACAATCTGCATTGCTCTGCCTTTGAGGTTGTGCTTTAATAGGCTTTTCATCATAGTGAAGGACTTTTTAGATAGTTCGATCATGACTTACCACCAGTGGAAGACCGCCCTAGAAGGGATTCAAAAGAGAGACTATTAGTAAGGATTGCTTTGTGAGGCGAGTTAAGTCTGCTAAAGTCTCTTTTAAGTGTAGTTGTTCTCCATCTATACATCTCATCACTGACTCACCCCGGCTCCCTGCACTCAGAGGCTTTGAACGTTGGTGCCTGGCTGTGGGGTTGCATGCTGTGCCCCATGTCAGCGCCATCCTCTGCGTGAGAGCCCCCTATGTGTCCTGGGTGCTACTTTTAGGTACGTCTCATGTAGCCCAAGATCCAAGCACTCACAAACGTTTAATGAAGTATGTCTGGAAATCTAAAGCAGTCACACTCCTGCAAACCTTGTGAATGTTATTTTCATTTGAGCAAATCTGTAGGTAGGTAGACTGAAGGCCCCTTCTCAGAGAAAGACCTACCTTCTAAAACACTCTGGGGCATGTTATCAAGAACAGAGTTAAAATTATCACCGGTTTAGCGGCAGAAAACTGCTGCTAAAACAGCAATAATGGGCTTGATAATATGCCCTGGAGAATTCCAATAGAAGCCCAGGTTCACACCAGAAAATGGACTATTGAAATTCTCAAGGGCATATTACCAAGCCCATTATTGCCGTTTAAGCTGCAGTTTTCTGCCGTTAAACCGCCGATAGTTTTTAATTCCGTGCTTGATAATATACCCCTCTCTTTTTCTATCCTTCTCTGGGAACGCTACCAAAATCTAAACTTCGGCTCCTAAGGAGAAAACCATCTATTCCACCAAATGTTTCACTAGTAATAACGTGAAAAGTGCAGTCCATGTGGACAAACCCTCTCCTGTATGATCTAGGTAGGAGCTTTGCATTAATCTGTAATAAATAGATCAAAGCTCTGCGTGAATCTGTAATAACTAGATCAGAGCTCTGCGTGAATCTGTAACAACTAGATCAGAGCTCTACATGAATCTGTAATAACTAGATCAGAGCTATGCGTGAATCTGTAATAACCAGATCAGAGCTCTGCGTGAATCTGTAACAACTAGATCAGAGCTCTACATGAATCTGTAATAACTAGATCAGAGCTCTGCGTGAATCTGTAACAACTAGATCAGAGCTCTACATGAATCTGTAATAACTAGATCAGAGCTCTGCGTGAATCTGTAACAACTAGATAAGAGCTCTGCGTGAATCTGTAATAACTAGATCAGAGCTCTACATGAATCTGTAATAACTAGATCAGAGCTCTGCGTGAATCTGTAACAACTAGATCAGAGCTCTGCGTGAATCTGTAACAACTAGATCAGAGCTCTACATGAATCTGTAATAACTAGATCAGAGTTTTGCATGAATCTGTAACAACTAGATCAGAGCTCTACATGAATCTGTAATAACTAGGTCAGAGCTCTGCGTGAATCTGTAATAACTAGATCAGAGCTCTGCGTGAATCTGTAATAACTAGATCAGAGCTCTGCATGAATCTGTAATAACTAGATCAGAGCTCTGCGTGAATCTGTAATAACTAGATCAGAGCTCTGCATGAATCTGTAATAACTAGATCAGAGCTCTGCGTGAATCTGTAATAACTAGATCAGAGCTCTGCGTGAATCTGTAACAACTAGATCAGAGCTCTACATGAATCTGTAATAACTAGATCAGAGCTCTGCGTGAATCTGTAACAACTAGATCAGAGCTCTACATGAATCTGTAATAACTAGATCAGAGCTCTGCGTGAATCTGTAATAACTAGATCAGAGCTCTGCATGAATCTGTATTAACTAGATCAGAGCTCTGAGTGAATCTGTAATAACTTGATCAGAGCTCTGCGTGAATCTGTAATAACTAGATCAGAGCTCTGCATGAATCTGTAATAACTAGATCAGAGCTCTGCGTGAATCTGTAATAACTAGATCAGAGCTCTGCGTGAATCTGTAATAACTAGATCAGAGCTCTGCATGAATCTGTAATAACTAGATCAGAGCTCTGCGTGAATCCGTAACAACTAGATCAGAGCTCTGCATGAATCTGTATTAACTAGATCAGAGCTTTGCGTGAATCTGTAATAACTAGATCAGAGCTCTGCGTGAATCTGTAACAACTAGATCAGAGCTTTGCATGAATCTGTAACAACTAGATCAGAGCTTTACATGAATCTGTAACAACTAGATCAGAGCTCTGCATGAATCTGTAACAACTAGATCAGAGCTCTATATGAATCTGTAATAACTAGATCAGAGCTCTGCATGAATCTGTAATAACTAGATCAGAGCTCTGCGTGAATCTGTAATAACTAGATCAGAGCTCTGCGTGAATCTGTAATAACTAGATCAGAGCTCTGCGTGAATCTGTAATAACTAGATCAGAGCTCTGCATGAATCTGTAATAACTAGATCAGAGCTCTGCGTGAATCTGTAATAACTAGATCAGAGCTCTGCGTGAATCTGTAATAACTAGATCAGAGCTCTACATGAATCTGTAATAACTAGATCAGAGCTCTGCATGAATCTGTAATAACTAGATCAGAGCTCTGCGTGAATCTGTAATAACTACATCAGAGCTCTACATGAATCTGTAATAACTAGATCAGAGCTCTGCGTGAATCTGTAATAACTAGATCAGAGCTCTGCGTGAATCTGTAATAACTAGATCAGAGCTCTGCCTGAATCTGTAATAACTAGATCAGAGCTCTGCGTGAATCTGTAATAACTAGATCAGAGCTCTACATGAATCTGTAATAACTAGATCAGAGCTCTGCGTGAATCTGTAATAACTAGATCAGAGCTCTGCGTGAATCTGTAATAACTAGATCAGAGCTCTACATGAATCTTTAATAACTAGGGGCCTGATGTAGGTAAATCTCATTTACCGATTCATAAATACCGAATTTTAACGATTCGGTATTTATGAATCTGTAAATGAGATGTAGGTAAAAATTCGGTATTTTTTACTGAATCGGTAAGATTCGGTATTTACCGATTCGGTAAATACTGAATCGGTATTTGCTATTGAATCCTATGGGCCTTGAAGCCTTAGCCTTGCCATGTTGCAAGGGTGCCTGCATTGCCGAGATGATTGTTTTTGTGTATTGTCAATAGGAAACGCCCCGTACTTTTAAAATGGTGCAGATCGGTGCAGCAAAATGGCTGAGGCCCGAGAGTCCTTAAGTCTGAAAATGATAACAACGCTGGCTCCAGTGTAATACCCTTAATTTGGAATATTAATATACCACTGGCTCCAGGGTGAGGCCCTTGAGTCTGTTTATTATTAAACGGCTGCCTCCAGTGTGAGGGTCTTAATTCTGATTATTATTAAACCGCTGGCTCCTGTGCAAAGCACTTAAGTCTGATTATTAATACAGCGCTGGCTCAAGTTTGAGGACCTTAATTTTGATTATTATTACACTGCTGGCTCCAGGGTGATTATTATTACACCACTGCCTCCAGTGTGAGGCTCTTAATTCTTATTTGTATTACACCGCTGGCTCCAGTGCAAGGCCCTTAAGTCTGATTATTGTTACACCACTGGCTCCGGTGCAAGGCCCTTAAGTCTGATTATTATTACACCGCTGACTCCGATGCAAGGCCCTTAAGTCTGATTATTATTACACCGCGGCATCCAGTGCAAGGCCCTTAAGTCTGATTATTATTACACCGCGGCCTCCAGTGTGAGGCCCTTAAGTCTGATTATTATTACACCGCTGGCTCCGGTTCAAGGCCCTTGAGTCTGATTATTATTACACCGCTGGCTCCAGTGCAAGGCCCTTAAGTCTGATTGTTATTACACCGCTGGCTCAAGTGCAAGGCTCTTAAGTCTGATTATTATTACACCGCTGGCTCCGGTGCAAGGCCCTTGAGTCTGATTATTATTACACCGCTGGCTCCGGTGCAAGGCCCTTGAGTCTGAATATTATTACACCGCTGGCTCCGGTGCAAGGCCCTTGAGTCTGATTATTATTACACCGCGGCATCCAGTGCAGGGCCCTTGAGTCTGTTTATTATTACACCGCTGGCTCCAGGGCGAGGCCTGGTCGTTCACATGGGAGAATACCACAGATTGCCCACAGGGAATAAATACTCAAAGCCCCTGAGTTCAAACCACAGCTCCTCCCCCTGAGGGGGGCCCTTGTTACGGCAGGCAGATTGCACGTGGACACCATATTCACTCTAAAACATGGTCTCCCTGTTTCGTACATCCTGTTATCCATCTACTAATCCTTGCGTGAGTTGGTGCCAGAATAGTCAATTCTCATCTGTTCAGAGCTTCTCCCCAGAGCTCTGGTGCACTGCAGCAGCCGCTTAGGGCCAGGAGTGGGCATGAAGGATCAATGCACCTACTGCAGGGGTCTGAGCTTGAATCCATGGTGAAGGATCTGAGCTCCTGAAGGTCCGCACAGCCTTTCATCCTCCTGAGGATGATAAAAGGACAAACACATACTTATTACCTGTCGATATGATCAATAGAGGCATGGAAGAGTGAAGGATGCAATCCATGGAGTGGAGGTCCCCCCTGAATGAACAGATCACAAACACCCTGGGTTTGCTCCCCTCCACTGGCCTGTGTGAGGCCTGTGAGACTTGTGCGAACCATACTCTGTCCTGGAGCCTGGTGGCTGGGTCCTGCCTCTGCCTGGAGCAAAGCAAGGATGGGGAAGGAACACAACACACCTGGGATTCATTCTCGGATTACATTAGAAGCTAGCTGACAAGAATAGTGCATAGAGGCGGTACTCACCAGAAGGCCTCCCTGGAAGGGAAGAAAAGAGGAAACATGATGATCAGAGGAGCAGAAACATTAATAACAAGAAGGTAACTCACTGAAGCATCGTGCAATCCCCTCCACACACAATGGTATCTGTTTATGGTCATGTGAGGAGAGGTCCACGTGATTAGAAACCCCAGTGACTCCGGGACCACCTCTGACCGAGCCACCCTTCTGCAGCACTCCAGCGCCTGGATACCCTCACAGGCGATTAGCCGTGCTATTGACTGAGATCAGAGCTCATTCACAGAAACAGATCCACAGCACTCTGCATCCATGCAAGGAAGGGGGTCATACATTGTGGAGCAGCCCGTGCCAGCGTGGAGGCGTGGCGCTGCCACACCGTGTTCAACCTCACCAGCTGCGCTTCCGCTGCGTGATACACGTGTCGTCATTGTGTGAGCCGATTGTTAATGAAAATATACATTGGGGTTCAGTTACAAGCCCATTGCGCCGCCGAAGCGCCACTTTTTTGGATGCACCGGCGGCGCAGTGTGCCTGCCCATATTTACAACGCCACACAACGCCAAGCTGTGTTGCTTTTCATGGCCTTGTAAATACGGCCGCCTTTCACGTATTACTCAGCATGAGGGAGGGGCTCCACCGGGGTAGCTGTGGGTGTTCCATGGACCCTGACGCATTTCCGGATTTATAGGGTTGCGTAAACCTGGGAATGTGTCAGACTCGGCGTAAGCGGTCTCAAAAAGGGGAAATACCTTTATTGTTCATTGTTTTTCCTTTTTCAATGTATGCTGCATTCCAAAGCACACACAGAAAGAAGAAAACCCCTCTCAGGATTGCGTTTACAAAGGAAAGTGTTCCTTCGTGCACAAAACCAACCACGCCTAAAACGCAGACTTCCTGCAGCATGGCGCGAGGGGGCCTGCCTTGCCGCATGGCAGCCCATTGGGCGCCAGCGCTGGGTTGTAGATATGGCCCATTCCTGCCCTTTACTTTTGAAGCACAGCAGCGCAGAAGGAAGGGTTGCGGCGCGGCCGTGCGGCAAAATATTGTAAATGAGCCCCTTGCTCTTCGTGTATGAGTATGGATGTATGTTTAAATGCATGCCTGTATGTAAGTAAACATGTATGTATGTATTTTATGTAAATACACATACAATTAAGTATGTATGTATCTCATGTGCATGTATGTGTATATTTAGGTATGCATTTGAGTATGTATGCATGTATGAATCTATGTAAACACATTAGTATGGATGTATGTTTGTATGTATGCATGTATGTAAATGTTATGTTATGTTATGTTATTTAGGCTTGTAAAGCACACTGTTACCCAAAGGGTGTCCTGGCTCTGAGCACTGTCTAAATAAACATGTATATATGTGTGTACATATACAGTTAAGTATGCATGTATCTATGTGTGCATGTATGTGTGTATTTAGGTATGCATTTAAGTTTGTATGCATGAATGTATGTAGACACATTTCTTGTGGATGTATGTTTATGTGTATGTATTATGCATGTATACATGTAAGTAAGCATGTATGTATGCATGTACATATACAGTTAAGTATGAATGTATCTACAGGTGCATTTAGGTATGCATTTAAGCATTTAAGTATGTGTGTATACATGTATGAATGTATGAACACACACATTAGAATGGATGCATGTTTGTATGTATGTATGTATTGTTATAAACATAGTATGAATCTATGTCATTGTCATTGGCAAGGTGGGGGCTGTACTTCATTCTGTTTCCTGCTTCAAGTTGGCCGGGCTGTGCTCCGCTTTCTTTCCGGCGGTCCCTTCTCCACCTCGTTTGCTGGCCGGGTTGTGCTCCGTCAGCACTCCAGGCCGGGCTTTGCTGTGCTTCCCTGTGGTGCCGGACTGCATCTTCCAGGGGCCTGTGCGCGGCGAGGACGCCGCTGAGCATCACCAGACTTGCGCCAGGAGACGCTTAAAGCCCCGGGTGGTCCGTTATCCCGCGGGACGCGCGCGGGAGTAGCCCGGGACAAGGGCGGGGCTGTCTGTGGCCGTCCGGGGCTGGCCGTCGCAGGGCTGGGCCACCCCCCCCTAACGAGTCACCAAATACATTCCCATTGATTATTGCATTGTGACATATCCCGCAGTTCAGCCATTTTTTTCGGTATCTGCTTCTAAAACTCAGTGTGTCTGCTCATGCCAATGACAATTCGCTCTGGCAAGGGAAAGGGGGCTGGGGGAGCTTCTGTTATAGGCACGATAGACCAGTTTATTACTAGAGCTGTCTTGGTTACTGAAAAAGAAATCGCCATTACAGAACGCCGCCTCTCACATGAGTTTCTTCAATATAAGCGCTCCTCCTTAGGTCCTTTGGGTTTGGCCGTATCCCCAGTACAGACAGATGAGCCGCCTAACGAGGCTTCACCTTGTCCAGATCTGACAAGAATAGGGGCTATCAGGGCCAGTTTGGATAGGCTCAACGCCCTCAATTGTAGTATATATCCGACTACACAGCCTACACTGGGGCCCGCCCTGTCTACATCTGTAAGGGGCCAAGTTCTTATTAGTACCTCTATAACCCCGAAGGCCCCCGCTGTGCAACCAGAGGTAGCGATTATTAGAGGAACCAGACCAGCAGCTTCCAAATGGAAAAGAGTTATGGACTATCGAAGGGCTGGCATCCTAAAACCATCTAAGAAATTTAAGGGTAAATGCTCCAAGGGTTGTCTGAAATCTACGGGGTTGGGGAGGACTAAAACCCACTGCACTCATGGCTTTACGCAAGGGTCCCTTCTGACCGTCACCCAGGTGACATGCACCCCGAACAACCCGGTGAGGGAAAAGCCATTACCTACTCCCATATCGGCCACCCCTGTCCCGATGCCCCCCTTGGCTCAAATAGAGAACATGATGAAATCTCTCAAACTCCCTTGTGGAAAATTAGTACGGTTTGGTAAACATTATCTGCGCCATCTTGCCTCTCCCCCTGATGCCACACTTTTTGTCGTGCGCACCCGCCATTTTAGGTGCCTCGATCAGAACCACCCCTTTGCATGCCACTGTCCCCCAGCATAGCCCTCCTCCCTCACAAAGCCCGCACTCTGACAAATCCCCGCTCGCACATGCCTTGGGTCATAAACCCCCCTTCAGCGCAGCTCTGCCTCAGAACCCCATCCTGTTCCCAGCGCGACACCTCCCTTCATTCCTTTCTTGGCCCCGGGCCCTTTTGATACAAACCCCCTTTTCCTGTGTGCCCGTTTGTCTTCCTCGTTCCCAGGCCGACACCTAGCTCTGCCGATACTGTTCCTTGCCCCACCCCGTACATTAGAAAGCTTCCCTCATCAAAGGACCCCCGAGTTGATCAAAGCCCTCACCCTATGAGATCCGACCAAACCCCCACATTCCATGAATCGGCGGAATACCCAGCTGCGCGATAATCATCACCTATTGTGACCTGGGTGGGGACTTCAACTGTAAATGTGTGTGGGAACGGGCCTGAAGGGGAGATTCGGAGGATATCCTTTCATACTTCAAAGCATTACAAACCTGTGTTACCTGCAATAAAATTCATTTAACTGTGTATAAGAGGCCAGGCCTCAGAGATACGGGTAGAGCACCTCAGAACGATACCTGCTGTTTGAACTGATGTGTTCTCCTCCGGAGAGAATAAACCTTGTTTCCTGCCTTCCCGTCTCCAGCGCCTGCCTCTTCATTGATTAATAATTCGTGGGTTACAGAGGCGATACCGCCGGGCAAATATCGATTGTCCCTTGACCGTAGATTTATCAATTGGCGTCCCAAGCGTGGGGCCCATCAGCGACTCGTGGATCCAGTGGGAGAGGTCCTGACGACAGAGTGAACGACTGCAACGATCGGGAGAGCTCTTGCCCAATAGACCCTCGTCTGGCAGCCGATCATCCGAACTTCACTGGTTCCGAACAGACCTCTCTCGAGTGATCTACGGTCCTGACTGGGAACCATCAGGAGTGCTGCGAGGAATACAAAGAAAAGAGGACGATCGGGCGCTGGATTCGGAAGACAAGAAACTGTCCATACGGTCCGGGTAAGGTCGTGTAGACACGACGAACCACGAAATAATTGTTGAATTGTTCAGAAAATACTAGTATTACTCTTTGTTGACCTATTTGGAGATTCACTGTCTGCGCATGAAGAAACAGTAGGCTCTTTTTCTCTTTGCAAACAGTGAAGGATAGGTAACGCAGCCGTCGTGCCTATCTTCCTCCCCCACTGAATTAATTATTTATTAACGGCCACTGATTAACTGTTTTTGACCCCGAACTACTGTTCGCGGATTGTTTTCTGGAGATTCTCTGTCTACAAACAGGAAAGAACAGGTTCCCCTTTGCAGATAGTGAAAGGGTAGAGGAAGCAGACCTTTTGCGAATCTACTTACTCTCCCCATTGAATTGTTTTTTTATTTTTATTGGTTCATGAGGTATTCACTGCCTGCAAACAACGTAGAATAGAAATATTCTGACTAGTCTTTGCGCGCAGTGATAAGATAGGCAGTGCTGACTTTTTGTCCCTCGTTGTGAGCTGTCATGTCTGTCTTCTCCCCACTGGTCGATAGCTGGTTCAGCCCGGACCGTTTATTAGAGGTGGATCATCTAGCTCCGCTGGAAGGCACCCCTAATAAAGACATGTTCGTAAACTATGGATTAGTTACCATAGCCTATAGTAAACTGTGGCACAGGTATACCAAAGAAAGCCAAGAGAAACAGTGGCCACTGATAGGATCCTTCGATCTTGATAAAATAGAAACGTTAGAAATAGCCCTTCGTGATAATAAGACAACGCCTATTATGCTCGACTGCCTCGGTATGTGGCGCAAAGAAGCAATGCAACGAAAGAATAGGGACGAGGACAGAGCAGGTAAAGGGACATATCGACAGTACGACCCCAGAACACAACGCCCCGAAAGTAATCCCCCGACACAACGCACAGGACTGCCAGACTTAGGGCAAAACCAATGTGCTTTTTGTAGATATGCCGGGCACTGGAAAGCCCAATGCCCGACTCTACTGAACGTGAATAGGAGCAGAGGACCGACAGGAATAATAGGCCGGCAGAAAGGGAAAAGGCGCGAGACAAAGATGAATCAGACTGACTTGAACAGGCCAGATAGAACCACCACGTTCGATTACGCCCGATGGCACAGATTTCGCCAAGCCGATTTCAGCGACATGTTCGAGTCCTCATAGATCCAACAACGATAAGACGGGAAAAAACCCAGTGTAGCTCTAAATTAACAGACGACAAACCCCGAAGAAAACAGAAAGAATAATGTACACACATGACCAAGCATCCTTACGTTTAGCCAAGTAGGGAAAAGTTTAGGGTATTTCGAGGTAAGGGTTACACAAGTATCCTTCGCCGAGAGGACTAGGGATATTGCCAATATCTGAAAACCTACTACCCCCTTTTTCCGCATCCCTATAGGCATATAACTAAAGCCTGCCCCATTGCTCTAACAAAAAGTATGCGCAGCATATAGAAATAAGATAAGTATGGCCAATAACTGTTTTATGTTCGTCTTGGGTCTTTTTATATAATATTTGTACTGTCTCCCCGTCTGAGTTTGTGTGTACGTGATGCATGAATCTGCGTCATCCCTCTGCCTGTGTTACCGTGGTACTTAAACTTCTGTTAACAGAAGCTTTAGCATGGAACAACCTGGAAAGAAAGGAGTGGGAAAACGAAATCCGTAGGCCACTTATGAACTTGAACTTTTATTTAACATAACGAACAAGAAACAAATAACAATACGTAATAATAACACCTATTAATGCCCTAACAACAGAAAACGTTTGAAACAAGAACGGTAAACTAGAAAATGAAAGTCAGCAGAACATTCGCCCCCCCCCATTCTGGAACCTTCCAAAGTAGGGCAGGGTTACGGCTACGCCCAACCGGCAGCAACCCATATAAGGCGGGTCCTGCTGCCAACAGTCGGTCAGGAAATCATAACATAGGGTGGAGCCGGAGGAGAGACAGGGGCCAGCGGAGTCCGGCCACAGCGGCCCTGGGTAGTTTCAGGTAGTCCCGCCACATGTCTTCCCGGTCCGGCCACCAATGGCCAGGGACCGGGGCCCACTGGATCCGGCTGCAGCCGATAACCTAAGGGACCCGTTCATGGGGCCAAAGCCAGGGGCGTCCGGCCGACCTCCACCGGAAGCCCGGCCCAGAGAAGGACGGGACACTTCTTTCTTTTCCCCTCCGTAATGGCCGCAGCAAAACGCCAGGCGCCACTTCTGTCATGAACAATGGCCGCGACAACTCTGGGCGGCGGGATGTCTTGTACATACCTCCACGAAAATTAGTCCAGGTCGGGCTGGGAGGGAGAGGCGACGCGGACGAGCCTCTCCCACCCCCACGGATAGGAGGTTTCCCAGCCCCCGGCCCAGCGCCGAACTCCTCCAGCCAGGCGGTGGTGCCAATACCTGCGTAGCACCGAACATGCCATGGTGGCGCCCCAGTACTTGCGCAGCACCGAACATGCGCCACAGGTGGCCATACTTCCGCAGCACTGGGCATGGGACTTGTGGAGCACAGGGTGTGGAGAGACCATCGTGCATGCCCATGAAAGAGAGCGGCATGGAGTGCACCGGGAGAGGGAGACGGCGCGAACGAGTCTCCCTCGCCCCCCAGGTGGGGCCACCACAGCTGCGCCCTAGCCGAACGTCCTGCTTCCACAACACGGAGTTCCATTCCCTATTTGTCCCCAGAAAGGTCTCTTCCACTCTTGCAGACTCGACGAGGGGGGCTGCTGCAGGCCTCAAAATGGCGTCTGGGTCCGCTGGAAGGCGGGTCTCGGCTGCTAGAGTAACTTTGAACAGCAATGTGACTCGGGCGCTTGCCCACCGGGGCACGAGCCCCCACCTCCGACAGCACCCCCACAGCCTTGAAGATTCTACTAAAGTTCCAGGAGCCCTCGGCCCCTGCAGGTTTCCGGTGAGGGACAACTGCCTTGATCGCTGTTAGAAACGGGACCCTGGCCGGCCAAGACTCGCGTCGAGGTCCGTCAGGGATCACCATTTCTACGGTCAGGGCCAGGGAGTCACACACCAAGATAACCCCCGCTCACCCTCTAGGTAACGTGGCGCGAGCAGCAAGGCTAATCTCAGAGGCGATGTGTAAAGCGTTTGCGCGCGCACCCCAGCGACAACAACCAAAGGCCCACCACTAAGGAAACTCCACACAAGGTTATATCAAAAATAGCCTTTGTATTATAATAATAAAAACACATTAGATAACACACACACTTTACAATGTGCCAACAGGCACGGGCAAGATTTACAAGGGATTATGTACAGGACAGGGCCACCTGGACCACTGTCAGGGGTATGCACTTGTTAGAAATAATACTTGTAGGTATAACACTTTAGCACATAAACATACAATGACTGTAACACAGAAATAGTAAATGTAGCATACAACCAGTAACTACTGGTAAAGAGAAAATACCTCCTACGCCACCCTAGTCTCTGTAGGGAAATCACGCAGGGAGCTAGGACCTATGGAAGGAAAACCTATCACCTACTACGCCACCCTAGTCTCTGTAGGGAAATCACGCAGGGAGCTAGGACCTTATCATCAGGACCTATGGAAGGAAAACCTATCACCTCCTACGCCACCCTAGTCTCTGTAGGGAAATCACGCAGGGGGAAGGAAACCTAAAATAATCACCTAGGCAAGTAACATTTAGCAAAGGCAATCAAACATCAACATTCCTCTAAGCAGGTCACTTTTAGCAAAGGGAAATAAAAGAACAAGGCATTACCTAAGCAGGTCACTTTTAGCAAAGGTAATGACACAAACAATCCTCTAAGCAGGTCACTTTTTAGCAAAGGGGATAAACACATAAAGAATCACCTAAGCAGGTCACTTTTAGCAAAGGTAATAACAAACAAGAATTGCACATGAAACATTAATACACATTCAGAGGTGCAGGTTAGAACATTTGCGCAGAAATCAAATTAGCAGGAATCATAAATTGCGCAGGGTGCACATGGCACAACACTAGAAAGGTCCCTCAGGCCAACTGGCCTCGAAAGGGGCTGAATGCCCTGAGTCTCAATGTCAGGGAAGGCTGCGCAGGCAGCACACAAAAGCCTAAACGTAGCAACTGTCCACTAAGTGCTGGACAGTTGTAAATAGCGAGTAGGCAAACGTTGGAGCCGCGTGGGCTCAAGAACACAGGTGGGGAGACACAGCGTGGGAGCCTCGGGGCTACAACCAACTAACTGCCTGTGTCCCCCTAGAGCCTCTGTGGCTCGCAAAGCAAATGGGCAATGTAGAGCTTCTGCGCTCTAAAACAATTAAAATGCCCCCAGAGCCTCGTGGCTCGTAAATCAAATGGGCCGACACCAGGGGGAGCGACCCGCTGCCAAGTGGGGCCGCTCTATCACCCCTTGTGCCCTTCACAACGATGGAGTCCCTCACGGGGGACTCTAAAATCAAATGGGCCCTTCAGAGCCTCGCAGGCTCTCAAAACAAATATGGGCGATCTGAGCCTCACGGGGACTCAGGAAACAGAAATGCCCGGAGCCTCTCGGGCTCGAAGAAATGCCCCCAGGAGCCTCGGGGCTCCACACAACAAGAATGCGGCGTCGTGGGAGCGGCCCTCTGCCAACTGGGGCCGCTCGGGACACAAAGGTAAACGCCCCCGCACTCACCGGGTCTCTGGGGCTGGATGCGTCTCCTCCTTCTCCGGCGCGGGGCTCCCTTTCACTCTGGGAGCCTCGAGGACAGAGCCGGCTGCTTCCTTCCTCGCTGCTCGGCTCCGGGGGGGCGGGACTTCCGGTCGGCCTCTGAGGGGCCGCGCAGTGATTGGCCGGTCGGCCAAATACTTCCGGGTCGCCGCGGGCAGCGCGGCGGCTCGCTGTAGACAGGCAGGCGGCCTCTCAGTACCCGAGGAGTGGGCTCCCTCGTGGTAATTACAATCCAAGTACGGGGCAATGCCGGGTGGCACCGGCCTTAAATAAATATAAAGCGAGGTAGGCACTCGCTAATGCCAAAAAGCGGCAAAAAGCGCTCCACAGCGCTATAATAAAAATAAAGCGCACCCAGCGCTTGGGGGCTAAAGGAAAGCGCTCCTAGCGCTACAAATATCAGCAAAGCGCTATTGAGCGCTGGGGCACCAGGAAAGCGCTCCTAGCGCTATAAATCAAGTAAGAGCGCCTCCAGGCACTCTAAGCAAAAGGCAAAAGCTCCAGCAGGGACTGGAGGCAGGCAGAGGGGCAGGGCAGGGCCAGAGCCAGCACACTGGGTCTCCAGGCAGGGAGACAAGCCAAGTGGCGGTCCTCCTGGCCCCAGCAGCAGCAACAGCCCCCTCTGGCAAGGATCCACAAGTAGAACCATTTCTGTGGGGACACAGCCCCATATTTATACAGAGAAATCCTTTGTTAGGAGGTGCAGGGTGGGGGGAAACCAGTTGCAGCTGGCTTGGGAGTACCCTTGATGGCCCAACCACCCCTTTCATTCACTGGGGAGGCTAGGGTCATTAGACAAACCACAGGGGGGCGGAGCCAGCATTGTGTGGGGAAAACCCAGCCCATCCAGGACACAGATCTACTCCTCCCACACATCACTCATGCTGATCTCACACTCACCACCGGGCAGACCCATCCAGACTTCCTGGAGCCTGGCATGCCAGCCAGCTCCAGCCAATCACGCTCCACTATCCTCACTGCACACATACATCAATGTCCAGAAGTAGCACTTCCCTTCTAGACACATACAAGCCGCACATACCATTGCGCAGCATTCATTCTCACGAGTTCATACATACTAAACTCGAGCCTGCACTCCCCACACATCAGGAACTACCAGGGCACACACATTCCCCATGCATTCCTATGGGAGGGCAGGCCAGCCATACTACACGCACGCACTTTCACTCTGGGACACAGGGAAAAAGTGCGCCAAGACCCAAAAATCACTACACAGGGTCACAAATAAAGGCAAAAAGATTAGGGGTGAACCTGCCCTAAGGCCCAAGTCTAACACGACCCCCTTCCAGCCAAAACGCAGGGCAGACCGATCACCACCGTGATGGGCTTCCCTGCTTGGGGCGATAAAACAAGGACGCGGGCCCACAACTGCAGGGACACCCTCCTGTTTTACGCCACGGTGAACCCCTAGGGTTCCTTCTAAAACTACTGTAGGGACTAACTGGGGTACCCCACTGATACTCTCCAGCTGCCCTCGGCCAGGACCAGGCCCTAGGCCATCCAGGTACCACTGGATCCTGCCTACTCATAAAGTGGGGGGTAATAACCCCTGGCACATAATAGCCATGCTCCACTCTTCCTGTCTGCAAGACAGGGCTAGACTGCCACTGGTTCTCCAGCCTAGGGTCTACAACCTCAGGCGGACCAGGAGTCTCAGGGAAGGCTCTCCTCCCCTTACCTCTTCTCCTAGGGTTCCTCCTCCTCCTGCGAGGGGTTCCCTCTAAACAACATTCTCCCAACCTAGGGTTTAACCCCTCAGGTGGTACCGGGGTCAGAGGTGGGCTCTCCCACCCTCTGCACCCCCTTCCAGAGTCCTGCTCCCTCCCAACCGGGGCGGTACCTCTGGAGAAAGAACTGGTTAGGACACTGATTACAGTAGTCCCACCCTTCAGGTCAGGCTGATCCTGAACCTGGCCATCCAACCTCTGGTCTAAAACCTTCGGTGGAACCAATGCCTGGCACTCCAGGACTTCTGGGGATTCACACACCATCCCCCTGAGGCTAGCAAAGGACACATATGTTGTGTGACTGTCTGCCTGGCGCAGATCTCCCGCCTCCTGTCCACCTGACAGTGCGCAAAGGTCCCCCAGCACAGAAGTGGTGCCACCATGGTCACTACACGGGATCCTAGCCCCACTGGGTAGTCCCTGACCCACTGGTTCTTCCACTGGGGAACTCCCCCAATCACTCCTCACGCTGGACTCCGGTACTCTCCCTACTGGAGCAGTACTGCCAGACTCTATAACCATGGAAGCTCCGCTTACAGATGCTCCAGGTTCTCTACCCACTAGGAGATCTCCCTCAAGTGAACTAACAGGCAAGTCTAGGTTCCCTTCCTGGTGTTCCCTAAAGGAACCATCCAGGCTCTGTGACAAGGCTTCGGGCGTCTGGGGACTCTCGGTCACACACTCACTCCCGCTCCACTGAGACAGGCAGTCAGCCCCTACACCCTCCTCACTAACCAAGGACCTAGCTGGGCTACTCTCACCCTCCTCCACCACACTGGGCTGGAAGACACCTGACCCACTATTGTTGGAATCACTCACTAGTGACTCAGAAGAACCTCTCGCACTGTCCCATCGCTCTGCTTCCGCTGCCAGCTCACATGCGCCAGACAATCCACACCCCAACAGGTGTGTGCGCAACCCTGGTGAACAACAACTGAGCAGGTGCTCTTTGACAATCAAATCAAAAAAGATGTCAAAATCATCTTCCGTGTGAACCTTTACCCAATCAAACAGTGTCCCACAACATTCGTCCTCAAAATCTTCCCAAGACTGGTGAGGCAGTTTTCTAAGATTCCTGAATCTCAACCTTAACTCCTCTTCTGGGAAAACAGGCACCATACTCGGGGAACTGAGAGTGGGACTGTCTACACTGACATTTAAAAAGCTGCCACCACTGGACTCCACCCTCTCTGGGGAATCCAGACAATTACAACTGTGCGCAGGGAAGAGTCTATCCTCTAGGGCTGCTCTCTCACGGATGATGGCCCTTCTCTCCACCTCTATCCTCTCCTGCGCTAAGAGTCTTTCGATCTCTAGCTGCGCCATAGCCTGGGCATGCTCTAACATGAGCTGTTCCATCGCTAACTGATGCTCCCTTTCTTTCTCCCTATCTTCCCACTCTTCTGGGGACAGGACAAGGGATGGGGCGCTGGTACTGACACTGGGCCTAGCAAGGGACTCCCTATCTATGGGGTCCTCACTATCTGCTGGGGCCCAACCACTGTCACCATCCAACTCACATTCTTCATCAGAATCTTCAGGGCTCCCCACAGACTCACCACCCTCATGGCGTGTGGCCTGGGCCCTTTCCTCGCTGCGCTCAAGATCCCTTTGATCCTTATACCATTGGATGAGGTGGTTCCTAAGTTGGTTCTCAGTATCTGACTCATCCACCCCTATGTCTCTCTCTCTACAGAACCTTTCCAACTCCTGCATACTGTACCAAACTAGATCACTGAGATCAAAAACAGGCTCCATTTTGGCAGACGTTCTAGAGACGAGATCACACAGGGAACCTGGGGGTCTGAGCTAAACAGGAGTATACAATCAACAAAATTCAGCAAGATTCCTATCTCAGAACTTGCACTCCACTGTCCAGTGTAACACACCACTCATTCACACACAACCCTCCCCTCGGACTGGTAAGGCAGTTTCTACCACCCCTGATTATCTCAACCTGACCACTAGCGACACAGGTACCAAACTCTGGGAGCAGGGCGGGGAACAAGGTTACTGGACACAAATCACAAATGACACCTTTCAGGAGAAGCAAAACTGAACTTCCCTAAAAAACAATAATCCCCAAAATGTGGTTATCTAAAATTGCAGAGTTTTGAAGTGTGGCCTGTCGCCACTGTGGTACAACGCAAACGCAAGTCCAATCCGCACCGCTAGCCACCAATGTTAGAAACGGGACCCTGGCCGGCCAAGACTCGCGTCGAGGTCAGTCAGGGATCACCATTTCTACGGTCAGGGCCAGGGAGTCACACACCAAGATAACCCCCGCTCACCCTCTAGGTAACGTGGCGCGAGCAGCAAGGCTAATCTCAGAGGCGATGTGTAAAGCGTTTGCGCGCGCACCCCAGCGACAACAACCAAAGGCCCACCACTAAGGAAACTCCACACAAGGTTATATCAAAAATAGCCTTTGTATTATAATAATAAAAACACATTAGATAACACACACACTTTACAATGTGCCAACAGGCACGGGCAAGATTTACAAGGGATTATGTACAGGACAGGGCCACCTGGACCACTGTCAGGGGTATGCACTTGTTAGAAATAATACTTGTAGGTATAACACTTTAGCACATAAACATACAATGACTGTAACACAGAAATAGTAAATGTAGCATACAACCAGTAACTACTGGTAAAGAGAAAATACCTCCTACGCCACCCTAGTCTCTGTAGGGAAATCACGCAGGGAGCTAGGACCTATGGAAGGAAAACCTATCACCTACTACGCCACCCTAGTCTCTGTAGGGAAATCACGCAGGGAGCTAGGACCTTATCATCAGGACCTATGGAAGGAAAACCTATCACCTCCTACGCCACCCTAGTCTCTGTAGGGAAATCACGCAGGGGGAAGGAAACCTAAAATAATCACCTAGGCAAGTAACATTTAGCAAAGGCAATCAAACATCAACATTCCTCTAAGCAGGTCACTTTTAGCAAAGGGAAATAAAAGAACAAGGCATTACCTAAGCAGGTCACTTTTAGCAAAGGTAATGACACAAACAATCCTCTAAGCAGGTCACTTTTTAGCAAAGGGGATAAACACATAAAGAATCACCTAAGCAGGTCACTTTTAGCAAAGGTAATAACAAACAAGAATTGCACATGAAACATTAATACACATTCAGAGGTGCAGGTTAGAACATTTGCGCAGAAATCAAATTAGCAGGAATCATAAATTGCGCAGGGTGCACATGGCACAACACTAGAAAGGTCCCTCAGGCCAACTGGCCTCGAAAGGGGCTGAATGCCCTGAGTCTCAATGTCAGGGAAGGCTGCGCAGGCAGCACACAAAAGCCTAAACGTAGCAACTGTCCACTAAGTGCTGGACAGTTGTAAATAGCGAGTAGGCAAACGTTGGAGCCGCGTGGGCTCAAGAACACAGGTGGGGAGACACAGCGTGGGAGCCTCGGGGCTACAACCAACTAACTGCCTGTGTCCCCCTAGAGCCTCTGTGGCTCGCAAAGCAAATGGGCAATGTAGAGCTTCTGCGCTCTAAAACAATTAAAATGCCCCCAGAGCCTCGTGGCTCGTAAATCAAATGGGCCGACACCAGGGGGAGCGACCCGCTGCCAAGTGGGGCCGCTCTATCACCCCTTGTGCCCTTCACAACGATGGAGTCCCTCACGGGGGACTCTAAAATCAAATGGGCCCTTCAGAGCCTCGCAGGCTCTCAAAACAAATATGGGCGATCTGAGCCTCACGGGGACTCAGGAAACAGAAATGCCCGGAGCCTCTCGGGCTCGAAGAAATGCCCCCAGGAGCCTCGGGGCTCCACACAACAAGAATGCGGCGTCGTGGGAGCGGCCCTCTGCCAACTGGGGCCGCTCGGGACACAAAGGTAAACGCCCCCGCACTCACCGGGTCTCTGGGGCTGGATGCGTCTCCTCCTTCTCCGGCGCGGGGCTCCCTTTCACTCTGGGAGCCTCGAGGACAGAGCCGGCTGCTTCCTTCCTCGCTGCTCGGCTCCGGGGGGGCGGGACTTCCGGTCGGCCTCTGAGGGGCCGCGCAGTGATTGGCCGGTCGGCCAAATACTTCCGGGTCGCCGCGGGCAGCGCGGCGGCTCGCTGTAGACAGGCAGGCGGCCTCTCAGTACCCGAGGAGTGGGCTCCCTCGTGGTAATTACAATCCAAGTACGGGGCAATGCCGGGTGGCACCGGCCTTAAATAAATATAAAGCGAGGTAGACACTCGCTAATGCCAAAAAGCGGCAAAAAGCGCTCCACAGCGCTATAATAAAAATAAAGCGCACCCAGCGCTTGGGGGCTAAAGGAAAGCGCTCCTAGCGCTACAAATATCAGCAAAGCGCTATTGAGCGCTGGGGCACCAGGAAAGCGCTCCTAGCGCTATAAATCAAGTAAGAGCGCCTCCAGGCACTCTAAGCAAAAGGCAAAAGCTCCAGCAGGGACTGGAGGCAGGCAGAGGGGCAGGGCAGGGCCAGAGCCAGCACACTGGGTCTCCAGGCAGGGAGACAAGCCAAGTGGCGGTCCTCCTGGCCCCAGCAGCAGCAACAGCCCCCTCTGGCAAGGATCCACAAGTAGAACCATTTCTGTGGGGACACAGCCCCATATTTATACAGAGAAATCCTTTGTTAGGAGGTGCAGGGTGGGGGGAAACCAGTTGCAGCTGGCTTGGGAGTACCCTTGATGGCCCAACCACCCCTTTCATTCACTGGGGAGGCTAGGGTCATTAGACAAACCACAGGGGGGCGGAGCCAGCATTGTGTGGGGAAAACCCAGCCCATCCAGGACACAGATCTACTCCTCCCACACATCACTCATGCTGATCTCACACTCACCACCGGGCAGACCCATCCAGACTTCCTGGAGCCTGGCATGCCAGCCAGCTCCAGCCAATCACGCTCCACTATCCTCACTGCACACATACATCAATGTCCAGAAGTAGCACTTCCCTTCTAGACACATACAAGCCGCACATACCATTGCGCAGCATTCATTCTCACGAGTTCATACATACTAAACTCGAGCCTGCACTCCCCACACATCAGGAACTACCAGGGCACACACATTCCCCATGCATTCCTATGGGAGGGCAGGCCAGCCATACTACACGCACGCACTTTCACTCTGGGACACAGGGAAAAAGTGCGCCAAGACCCAAAAATCACTACACAGGGTCACAAATAAAGGCAAAAAGATTAGGGGTGAACCTGCCCTAAGGCCCAAGTCTAACAATCGCTAACGAAATAAGCATGACATAGCCACTCCTTCTGTTAGCATGAATTCTCGAACTGTCGAAAAGGACTCTGGTCCAACCGCCGGTTGTAGGAAACATTTTTTTCTTGATACTACTTCCGGACCAACCCGGCCCCGCCCAAAATGGCGCCGGTAACAATAGGAACTTACGAACGCCTCGTGGTATTTTTCTTTTTGCTAAAAAGACTCGATGTTCCGAGATATGTTATGATCCTTTGTACACTTGACAGAAAAGAGGGAGGATTCACCCGACGAAAATATAAAAGGACCGCGTGAAAAATGTTTTTCAAATGTACAATTCATTATGATATTATCATGTCTGACATGTAACCTCGCTTATGACACACTCCCATGGTATACCTATAGGAATTTGATTACAACTAGTCCCACTGTGTTTCCAATTATGAAATGAATGCCCCTTGGTCCCTCAACTATTCGATAGACGTTTTTAGTTCCCTGCAAGTGAATGAATGAACCTTTTAAAACATGTTTTTAATCCTACAAAATAGCCCTTCCCCCCCTACTGTACGCACTTTAGCCATTTCCGTATCCGGCCAACCCCGACCACACTGTCCTATCAACATGCTGAACGAATGTGAAAATAAAGGTTTTCGAAACTATGAACGGGTATTGCATGCTTTATTTACAATGTGGGATCGGCGGGAGAGTTCTTTTCTGTGCACCCTACTCTGCTCTCTCTTTAAGGTTAATAGAAGATGGTTGCCCAGCCCCGGATGGAGGATCGAATCTGAGACACGACACTCTGCCGTCAAATATGCGACTGACTCAGGGACTCGCGCATGGAGAAGGACCTCGACTTCTGGGGATGGGTAAAGCGAAACGGTGTAAATGATGGAATATAAAGGATGGGTAAAGTGAAACGATGTAAAATGATAAAATATTATAAAGATACGACACTCAAAGGTACTAGGGAACAGAGTTGCCCGAAGAACTGATAAACTTTAAAACATCACAGTGTTGAAAGAGATTTAAGGACCCCGATAGCTAAATACACCTACCAACTAGAAACCTCGCACTAAGTGCCTCTGTCTCTCTAACGTTTCCCTACTCACAGCCTATAAGGACACACTGCCCACACCCCCCCCTTGGCTCCAGAAACCAAAACCCCAGGGATTCTATCCAGAGGAGATAAGACGAGTATGAGGTAAGTAAAAGACTTTCGTACCCGTGCTTTTGATATACTCGAATGTTGAGGTATGGTGAAGATCTGAAGCCTCGCCATGTCTGATACACGAAGCGGACTACTCGATGCATGTCCTCTGTACCCGGCCTAATGCTCGTCCATCCCAAACTGCATGCTTTCAAATTTTAACACAGACCCGTAATGCCTTATGTTGCGTAATGCGCTGAATAGCCTGTCTTAATGCATGGCCACTCCCCATGTCGCACGTGTACTATTTAGCCTGTTGTTGCACACCTCTCTCTCTCTCTCTCTCTCTCTCTCTCTCTCTCTCTCTCTCTCTCTCTCTCTCTCTCTCTCGCTCTTCCGAACGACTAGCACCTAAATTGGCAAACCGCCACCCCTAGTGCACCACCAATTGGCCCCAAATACCGCGAGTATTTGCTCAAAATTTATCCTAAATAAAAATCACCCTGACGCCGTGTCACTACCTCTCCTTTCTGCTAAAAGAATTGATGAAACCGAGATTTGGCCATTAGGGAAAGGACAGGTAAGACGACTGAGGTTCCCTAATCTGACCCGAAATAAGGGAACTACATGTCAGCGGCTCCTGTGTTATAAAAAGATGCCTCAGATAACGCGACTTTCCCCGTCCCGAATTGTCGCAATACCCTAACAGTAAAGGTGATCGAAACATCCCCATCTTCCCAGAACACCCCAAGTTTCGTATCAGCTGCCCCAGACGAGAGTTTTAAAACTGTCCCCCACCCCCGGTTGTAAGAGATGGGTCGATTTACGCCCTTACCACAGTCTTCTATGTCCCTAGTTGTTTTCCACAAGACCCCGGTTTTTTAATTAAGTAGTCTGGTTGTAAGAGGCTATGTAGGAACCAGAATGATGTTTACAAAGTTGAGATTAGACCGAAGTGAAGAAATCGTTGCAATGAACCCTGTTGAAAGTAAAATGTTTAGCTGAAAGGCAGGATGCATTGATAGAATGAAAAATGTTTAGCCTATGTTCATCTCTCAAAAAGATACCTATCAGACCATGGTGATAGCACATTGCGCTTTTTTTGATATAAAGCCCAGGAGAACGGTATAGCTTTGTAAGGCTCGTACTCAGAAGGTGGGTCTCCGTCAGAAGAACTGACATAACTGTAATGCAATAAAAGGTACCAGATCTCGTACCATGACCGGGCAGAAAACACCATTGTATTCTCATTTACCTGGAGCTGGGAGAGAAATAGACTTATGTGATTACCTTCCTCTGCCAATTCTCTAAAGACTGTCTTTTCAAACTCATTTAAGGGTACGACTGTCGGAGGAAAGAAGGACCGGATGTGGGAGCACGTGGCCTGACTACAGACTATGGAACATCTGCGACATTGGCCAAGGCGAGACCGTGACAGTAAGGAGCTGCAGGACGAGGCACTGTTTTCGACAAAATGAGAGGAAAGGGCTGGCCTGATGCCCCTGCTCGATGTCCAATGTATGCCGAAAAGTCCCCGCTCTCTAAACTCGGTCATGAGCCCGCCTACCTGAAATTTTCCGTCCCCCTAGTCTGTTCCCGATCTGGCCCTGCTCCATCCCCCTTTTTTTCCGACCTACCCTAAAGGACTGCTCACACGCACATTTCTTCCATCTGAACCTTTTTGACAATCAACTCAAAGGACACAGGGCGAAAAGGACCTTTTTGACCAGAAACGCGAGGAAAAGGTCGTGCCCTGCAACGCGGGACCTAGAATAGAGCTGGACCCTTAGCTCCACCGCCGGTGCTCCACAGCGCCAACAAAGGACGACAAAGAATGCTGAGAACTCATTAACTTCGAACATTGACACCCTCAATCATCGTTTTTGCTACGTCTCATTTCTCTCCCAGCCACCATTGTATTAATTATGCCCAAATCAAACATGAACAGAACTCACATATGTAATGACCTATCAATTTACATTCCAAACAACTATAAGTAGCCATGAAATGTACTCAATGCTCTCACTGCAGAATCATGTTTGTCTGTTATTGCATTACTATGACTTTCCTGCAAACGAGTTTTTATCGATAGACCCGCCTCCTAAGATGAAAGATTTTAAATGTAATGTTTATAACTCCTTCACCTGGGTACCTACTTCTTTTCCTATGGCCACCACAGTCGACACGAATTGGAAATAGGCCAGAAAGATGTCTTGGATATGTTAAAGGGAGGACTGTGGAAAATTAGTACGGTTTGGTAAACATTATCTGCGCCATCTTGCCTCTCCCCCTGATGCCACACTTTTTGTCGTGCGCACCCGCCATTTTAGGTGCCTCGATCAGAACCACCCCTTTGCATGCCACTGTCCCCCAGCATAGCCCTCCTCCCTCACAAACCCCGCACTCTGACAAACCCCCGCTCGCACATGCCTTGGGTCATAAACCCCCCTTCAGCGCAGCTCTGCCTCAGAACCCCATCCTGTTCCCAGCGCGACACCTCCCTTCATTCCTTTCATGGCCCCGGGCCCTTTTGATACAAACCCCCTTATCCTGTGTGCCCGTTTGTCTTCCTCGTTCCCAGGCCGACACCTAGCTCTGCCGATACTGTTCCTTGCCCCTCCCCGTACAGTAGAAAGCTTCCCTCATCAAAGGACCCCCGAGTTGATCAAAGCCCTCACCCTATGAGATCCGACCAAACCCCCACATTCCATGAATCGGCGGAATACCCAGCTGCGCGATAATCATCACCTATTGTGACCTGGGTGGGGACTTCAACTGTAAATGTGTGTGGGAACGGGCCTGAAGGGGAGATTCGGAGGATATCCTTTCATACTTCAAAGCATTACAAGCCTGTGTTACCTGCAATAAAATTCATTTAACTGTGTATAAGAGGCCAGGCCTCAGAGATATGGGTAGAGCACCTCAGAACGATACCTGCTGTTTGAACTGATGTGTTCTCCTCCGGAGAGAATAAACCTTGTTTCCTGCCTTCCCGTCTCCAGCGCCTGCCTCTTCATTGATTAATAATTCGTGGGTTACAGAGGCGATACCGCCGGGCAAATATCGATTGTCCCTTGACCGTAGATTTATCACCCTGTTCTTGAGAGGGTGAACGTCTTGACTGAGAGGCTTGACCGGTTCGAGCAAGCCACTCTTGATAACTTTTTCTCACTTAAGTCCTTAATTAAATTACATTCCAAAATTAGGGAGGGGGTTTCTGAGATTCCTAAAGATACTCTGTTGTACTTAACATCCCCAGAGGAGGGGGGGCAAGCCATAGGGCCTCAAGTGTGTGCTAGCACTATTATCCAAGGTGGATCCATTTATACCAATGATCGACCTAGTAAAACTTCTTCCTTGGATAAAGGGTCCAAAACACACCGCCAAAGTTTGACTGCCTAGAGTAAGGCTCCCAAAATTACTAAGGGAAAACGCGTGGGCCCAAACGGTAAACAATCTGAGCTAACTCTTATCCCTATTCCTGCTAATAAGGGTAAAACTGATCTTCCCCATATTAACCTACCTCCTGAGTGTCAGCCATATGTAGTTGTGCTCACATGGGTCCTCTCTGTGGACCTGGCACTCACGAATCGTATGATGAACTTAAAAACAAAACAATGTTTTGGTTAAATGAGAATAGGCCTCTTCCTAGCTCATTTGATGGTCAGGTTCTCCATGTGAGAAGAGTTGACTGGGTTGGGAACAGGGCTAAGGACTTGACAGGAGATTTCATTCTGGTTAACTTCAGGGATGCCAGGGTTGCTAGATACATCTGCAAACCTACAGCCTAGTTCAGGGAATCCAGGAATTGGCACATACGAACTCAGCCACTTCCAAACTTCCCCCGCTTCCAATTCATATGTAAACCATCAACCATGGGGCTGGAGGCCCAATATGTTCCCTCCCCAAGATGATTACGACTACCCCCTGTGCTATATGCCATGGGGAGGTCGAGCGGCACACAGGTTGGGTTATGGCTGGTGACTTGGCGCTCTTTCATCTGCCAAGAGTCAACCAAGGGTTACAGACTTGTCTGGGCATAGAAAGGTGTTTGAGGTCCTGGAGGGCGGAGCATCTGAGCGGTTAAATCCTGTCTCTGGATTGCCGGATCCAGAGAACAACTGTAGGTCTGGGGAGCGGGAGGTTATCTCCTATGAGATTAGTGTTGGGCCTAGTTCGACTGCCATATTGTATTCCACTGAGGAAGTAAATATGAATAACGTTGTGAGGATCCTCAGCTGGAATATATCAGGCATCTCTAGGAAACTAGATGTTCCCGACTGGAATTTATTTATTGAGTCTTTCGGGATCTGCATTTTCTAAGAGACCTGAAGTGTAGAGCCCACCTACAAGGTTGGCAATACCACGTATTTCGTTCCAGCTACCCCCGCCCACTCTGGAAGAGGTCGCCCCTCAGGAGGCCTCCTTATTTGGATTAGCATTTCCCTGGGCTATCACACCGAACACCTAGCATCTAAATCCCCTGATATACAAAGGTTGTCAGTCAGGGGACCACGGAGAGGACGTACTTTGGAGATATTTAACATCTACGCTAGAGGTACTAAAGGTGGTTCTCAATCTCCAACTATCTCTATGCTTGAAGAGGAACTTTGCAAGTGTAGTAAGAGCTTGCATGTCCTGTTTGCAGGGGATCCCAATTGTACCTTTGAGCCCCTCGCGGCTGAGGACATTTTGGGTATTTCCGATGAGGATGTAAGAAGGGGAATTCCTGCCTTCAATATCGCACCTATCAAGAGATGGTCCCAGCGGTCCATCCAGCTCATCACATTAACCTTGAAATTTGCCTTAAGGGCAGTGAATGGCAGAACAACATCGGCCCCTCAGGCGCCCATACGTTTAACAGGGTAGACCACTCATCAAGGATAGATTACATTTTACTCGACTTCAAGCTCTGGAGGTATTTGCGCGACATGGAAGTCCTGTCTACAGCCGATAGCGACCATAATCCGCTATCTTTAAGCCTAGATTATCTGTGGCCCCTTACAAATGGCCCACATGAACCTCAATTAAGAACAACTTCAGAAGTCCGCCCAACTAAAGGTGGGAGGTGTCTTAAATGGTGCACGGTGGCCCTGGATGACGGAAAGATACAGAACATAGGAGCCTTGATGGAAGCAGCCCTGTCTAAACTGGACACCTCTACCTTGGTTCCCTCAAAGGTCCTTGGGCTCTTTTGCAATACCACCAAAGCTCTGGGAAACCTGTTCATAAAACCATGTAGGGATTCCCCTGTAAGGGAGCATCAGAAACCAAAGTGCAACGCGGGCTGGTTCTCTAAAAAGTGCAGGCAGTCGAAAACAGCCCTGGTGAAGGCCGTTAAGCTGAAAGATCCAGAGCTTATTCAGGCTGCTAGGAAGGATTATAGACTCTCCACTACTGAGGCAAGGAGGGATTGGGAGGACCAATTTTGTTGTGACTTAAAGGCAGCTAGTATGGGGAGGGATTCTGGTGGCTTTTGGAATTTGGTAAGGATTAGGAATAGGCCTGATAGCACCCTAATTATGTGTAACATCACTGGGCAAAAGTGGTTTGACCACTTCTCCCTTCTTTACTCCACCCATCTAACTGAGGGGCAAGGGTTGTTTATACCACCACCTTTGGGCCACTCTGGGGAGAGCGTGGCCCTCCCCTTCACAGTTAGGGAGGTGGAAGAGATGATCAAATCCCTAGTGCCAAACAAAGCAGCTGGTCCAGACGGGATACCGGGGGATCTGCTTCGCCTTAATTCCAAAGAATGGGGAGGCTTATCTCATTCTTGCTTAAAGCTAACCTTTATGTCACGGCAATTCCAGATTCTTGGAAGGGGGCCGAGGTCGTCCCGATTTTTAAAAAGGGATGTCGGGACGACCCAGGCAATTATCGCCCTATAAGCCTAATTGATTCTACACAGAAGGTAGCTGGAAAGGTGGTCCTTGGGAGAGTGCTCCAGTGGGAGGTTGATAACAAAATCCTTTCGGAATTCCAAGCAGGCTTCAGGTCAGGCACGGGGACTATCGAACAGGTTTTTAGACTGATGCTCATATACTGGAAGGTGGTAGTTCTAGGCAGAGGCAGTCTCTATCTCGCCTTTATTGACTTAAAGACTGCCTTCGACCTGGTGCCGCGGGATCGCCTTTGGGGGGTACTCTCTGATCTAGGGATCCCTGCTTATATTTTGTCCCTACAGGTGAAATTGCATACTGGGAATTTTGCCCAGGTGAGGTGGGGTATTCAGGGCCAGAAGACCGCCAAAATCACAGTGAATAGGGGGGTCTGCCAGGGATGTGTTCTTGCCCCCACTCTGTTCTCATTGTATGTGAACGGAGTGGTGGAGAATCTTCTGAAGGAACCATCTGACGCTCCGTCCCTGGCGGGTAAGAAAATACCAACCCTCCTATTTGCCGACGATACCCTCCTTATATCTAAGACTCCTATGGGCTTACAGAGCCTTTTGGACAATTTCCAGTCCTTTTGCACCAGTAGGGGGCTTAAAATTAATACCGATAAAAGTACTTGGTATTGAATCCTCCCAGGAAGCTTGGCCGACCGCCAGTATTGAACTGTGTGTCCCTGGAAAGCATTAAGGAATTTGATTATTTGGGCATCCGTTTATCTGATTCCATGCAGTGGACCCTTCACCTCCAAAAAATGTTGCTGAGCCACAAAAGGGTGGTGGGGGTACTTCTCAAAGAGCAGCGCTCGTCCTCATTCAAACCTATTGCGCCAGTGCTAGACATTTACAAGGCAAGAGGAGTTAGTGCAGCACTTTACCGGGCAGAACTCTGGGACAGCTAATAGGCTGGCTAATAGCTAATACGCTTGCCTCGATCTGGTCCCTTACAATGCACGTGTTTTGCTAGCAGGGCATTTAGGGGCCCACTTTGCATGTCAGCGATAATTATCGCTAATGACATGCAAAGTGGGCGTGCCAAGATGTTAGCGACTGAAAACAGTCGCTAACATCGCTATCTCCTATTACCTACAAAGGCGTAGTTTTGGAAATATTTGCGCTATGCGCGAATATCTCAAAAAGCTAACACCTGCCCAGAGCAGTTCTTAGCCATGTTATCCAATGGGAGGTGGATAACATGGCTAAGAGCATTGTCACGATAATGTGTGAATATCGCTGTATTTCCAGCGATATTCACGCATTTCGAATGATTTTTATCGTTTCTGAGATAAACCTTGTGGATAGCAAGGTATCTCAGCGATAGAAATCGTCGTAGCGCAGCGATAAAATTATTCCCGCTACCCCTGCTTAGCGATAAATATCGCTATTGCTAGGTAATATGCCCCTAAGTTCCTGGTTTCACTCGAAATGGTGATCCTGACAGAGGAACAGAAACACCTCCCCACCTCCGCGCTGCCCCAGATTTACAATATTTTGAGAATCTTGGGCAAACCTTGCACCTCCCCAGAGCATGCATAATGAGGAGAATGGTTTGCATTTCTCCCCGTTTTTCCCGTTTCAACATGAGCTTCATTCTATAGCACGCATAGAACGGTGGAAATGCCTCTTGTGATTGTTTCTGTGCAGGAACGTGCCCCTTTCTGCACAAAAACAATCATGCCAAAATTGCAAACACCCTTCCACTAAGGTGCAAGGGTGCCTGTGATGTAGCGCAAAATCCATTTTTCATTGTAGGGGTGCATTATAATCACACGTCTAGGCTGCATCCACATATAATCTTTGGTCGTGTTAATCTAAGTGTTAGGACCTTGTAATGTAATATCATGAATGAGATGTGTGTAGAATATGTGAGGAAGAAACGTGGAAAATCAAATGTAACCATTGGAAAACATTAAACAAACTGCGCGTTTTGTGCAACTGACAATCATTTTTTTACTGACAGTGCTTATTAATCATGCCGTTTTATGTGAAAGATGAAAATATTAAATGTACATCGCTCAATTTCTATATAACTGCGTAAAGCTCAGGTTCCATTTCTCTTATGTTAGCCGAATATTATAGGCCTGAAATGAATTTCCCTGGAACCTCTCGCATTTGAATTAAGAGAGGAATTTTATGTGCATGTTGGATTCTGTCCTTCCTCATGCTTATGTTGCCGGTGGAGAAGCGCCCTTGCCTGTTAGAATAATGTCTTGGGGGCATATTACCAAGCAGGGCGATAGGCAATTATCGGCCGCTAGGCGGCGATAATTCTATCGCTCTATTAGCAAGCTGTCGCTAACGACAGAGTTAGGCAATAGCGAGCGGTTTGGGTCCTGCTTTGCATGTCAGCGATATTTATCGCTAATGACATGCAAAGTGGGCGTAACCAACCTGTTAGCGACTGAAAGCAGTTGCTAACGTCGCTATCGCCTATTAGCAAGGCAGGCATAGTGATGCAAATATTCCCGCTATCGCCAAAAACGAATGCCTGCTCTGACCAGTTCTTAGCCATTTTATCCAATGGGAGGTGGATAACATGGCTAAGAGCATTTTGTCGCTATTGCGTGAATATCGCTGTATTCTCAGCGATATTCACGCTACCGCCGGAAAATTTATCGCTTTGGAGATAAACGTTGCTAATAGCATGTTATCTCAGTGATAATTTCTGGCGATGCTTAGAGATAAAAAGTTCGTTGCTAAGCCTAGTTAGCGATAAATATCGCTAATCGTTGGTAATATGCCCCTTTGTTTTAGGAATTAGGAAAGGAGAGAAGAGGATACACTGGGAGCTACTGCGGATAAGGAGAACTGTTGTATTTTCTTAGCAAAGAAGACCTTGGAATCAAGGTCATCATGTTACTGTTTGGGGGTAATCGTGGTCCCGAGGAAAACTACAAATGAGAATGTTGCCTAATCAGATGGCGTGACCTGAAAAAAATCATGGGAAGACACCGGTGATATTTGGAGTGCTGTAAGTAGGGAGAGAGCCCCTCTACTCTGCCTCTTTGATTTGCTCTAACGCTCCATCTACCATCCCCTTTGCTATTGCCTTGTTTGCCCTAAGTTGGTATGGTATGCCCAGACGTGAGTCCCTTGCTCACTTTGCCACTGGATTCAAGATAGTCTGGCTGATGAGGGTTATGAACCCGCAACCGGTCCCAGGATGCTTATTTCCAGTCAAGTGAAGACATGGTTTGGCAGTTCGGGTTGGACTGTTCCCATGAGGCACAGGGTCAGACTGATTTGCATATGGCCATGTCTGAACTGAGGTGGCAGAGTGAGCTAAAGAATGGTGATGGATTAAACCACGATCAGTTGACTGGGGGTGAGTGTTTGATTTGCTCAAACGCTCCATCCATCATCTCCTTTGGTTTGCTTTGTTCGCCCTAATTTGGCAGGGTATGCTCAGACATGAGTCCCTTGCTCACTTTGCCACTGGATTCAAGATAGCTATGAGTGAGCCTGAGAGGGAGGAGCAGAGCTATGAGTGAGTATTAGGGGGAGCAGAGCTATCAGTGAGTATTAGGAGGAGCAGAGCTATGAGTGAGCCTGAAAGGAGCAGAGCTATGAGTGAGTATTAGGGGGAGCAGAGCTATGAGTGAGCATTAGGAGGAGCAGAGCTATGAGTGAGCCTGAAAGGAGCAGAGCTATGAGTGAGTATTAGGAGGAGCAGAGCTATGAGTGAGTATTAGGAGGAGCAGAGCTATGAGTGAGTATTAGGAGGTTATACAAAAACAATGGTTCTGTTGGGAGATGCAATTTCTTTTATAAACCTCATATGTAGGCAATGCTATCAATGTATTTTCACAGTATTATTTTAGAAATACTTTTTTCATTGGAAAAGGAAAAAGAAAAAGAAAGAGAACCACACACACCAATTTTTTAGATTTTCTCCAGATTCTTCTTATTTTTAGAAAATCTGACATCGATATATCATGGATAAACATTAAAATGGGTTGTCCTAAACATAATTAACGTGAGTATATCTATAACAGATATGTGCTTGAGTGAAAAGTGCCAAGTGCTGTTGTTTTGAATTTATACAAAAGTACATAAAAGTAACAATATATCAGTCCAAAAATTCAAGACAATTGTTTCAACAGGTACATATATTCTCTCCTTTTATAATTGAAACTTAGGTATGGACTTATTTATTATCACAACGTCGACGTTTCGACCCTAAAGAATGGTGCTGATACTATGGCAACCGAGGCGGGTCTTCTTCAGGACTAGAAGGCAGGTGGACAACCTGTAGAGGAAGGGGGATAGCTAATATGACCACTTCACTTCCAGACACCACAATTGATTCCTCGTCGCGGATTGTGTCGGCTGACACATCCCCACCGTCCTGCTCAAACTAAGATAGACGCAGGATATCTCCAAAATCAACAGGTGAGCGGCCAGGCTTGATAGTGTCTCAAGCCTTTTGCTATACATAAAATCCCACACACCCAGAGCTAAAAGCTATCCCCCTTCCTCTACATGTTGTCCACCTGCCTTCTAGTCCTGAAGAAGACCCACCTCGGTTGCGATAGAATCAGCACCATTCTTTAGGGTCGAAACGTCGACGTGATATTAAATCAGTCCATACTTAAGTTTCAATTATAAAAGGAGAGAATATATGTACCTGTTGAAACTATTGTCTTGAATTTTTGGACTGATATATTGTTACTTTTATGTACTTTTGTATAAATTCACAAACGACAGCACTTGTCACCTTTCACTCGAGCACATGTCTGTTATAGATATACTCACGTTAATTATGTTTAGGACAACCAATTTTAATGTTTATCCATGATATATAGATGTCAGATTTTCTAAAAATAAGAAGAATCTGGAGAAAATCTAAAAAATTGGTGTGTGGTTCTTTTTCTTTTTCTTTTTCCTTTTCCAATGAAAAAAAGTATTTCTAAAATAATACTGTGAAAATACATTGATAGCAATGCCTACATATGAGGTTTATAAAAGAAATTGCATCTCCCAACAGAACCATTGTTTTTGTAAAAGCTTGGAACCCAGGTTCTGAGGGTCACTGGGCCACCCCATTATATTTAATGAATATTAGGAGGAGCAGAGCTATGAGTGAGCCTGAAAGGAGCAGAGCTATGAGTGAGTATTAGCGGGAGCAGAGCTATGAGTGAGCATTAGGAGTAGCAGAGCTAGGAGTGAGCCTGAAAGGAGCAGAGCTATGAGTGAGTATTAGGGGGAGCAGAGCTATGAGGGAGCAGTAGGAGGAGCAGAGCTATGAGTGAGTATTAGGGAGGGCAGAGCTATGAGTGAGCATTAGGAGGAACAGAGCTCCAGGAGTTCCTGGTTTTGGGAGAGGCGGGCATTTCCAAAATCTGAGCTGCCGCTGAGCCTGGGTCCTTCTTTCCTGCAGACGACTCATCTATTACAGCATTTTTAATCATCAGTGATCCACTAAATGTAGCACCAGAGAGCCATAAGTCAGACTTACCGCACCGCCTCCACCTCCGCCCTAGAAGGATGAAGAGCACACAAGGTTAGGGTACGGCTTCAGCTGCAGAGTGACAAAGAACTCCTTATAATCATTCATGGTAGGAGGCCAACATATCGACAATTACAAAAACAAGACAAAAGGTAAACAAACAAGCTGGTTTAACCCGTTAAGTGTTGCCGTCGGCCGTTGAACGTTCGGAGCACTACCTGGCTGGTGCTGTGCACGTACAACGGCCGACGCAGCCCTGCCCGCTCTTTAAAACGCCGCACTGCCGCGAAAAAATGGCCACGGTTAATAGGTTAAACAAATAAATCTCAAATTCACCAATCACATTTTACTAGCAAAGTTTGCGAGAAGTATCTTCAACTTGGAAAGGTGTGTTTTAGACTTTTCACCACTTTCCAGCAGGTATGTGCTGGGAACATACTGACCTACTCTGCTCCATCCATTCAAGCACTTCCAATGCCGCGGTGCTTGCTTCTGTTTTTTGCCCCATGAGGACACACAAGGAATCTATACCTGGTCCTGGAGCATGCCTCAGAGGTAGGGTTGTCTCCATTTCCATAGAAAAATACCAGCCATCTCTTTACGTCTTAAGATTCAGCAAATGTCCCGACCTGAATCTTAAGTGGAACTTTATATGACATTGTTAGCATTCATTTTTACCATTGCCTCCTCTCTTTGTTTACTCTAATTATCAGTCAGTGAGCACCAGGGCATCTGTAGAACACATTGTAAAGTGTTTTCTTTTAACATTTATAGTTTAAAGTATACACTAATAAGGGGGGAAATGCCAGCTTTAGCGGATCATTTTTAGATTTTCTGTACTGTCAAGGACAGTCAAATACTGGCCATGCTGGTATAAAAGCAGGAGGGCGACAACCCTATTTCCTGGACAAAAATATCATGGGCAAAACATTGAGAGACACAGTCCTCCGCGGCCCCGGGCGTGTACTAGTTACAGGACTCGAGCACTCTACAGCGAGTGAAATTAGAACTTCACTAAGAAGGTGGTATCAACCTTTGAATGCCTTCATGCCCGGTCAGAAAAATATTTTTGTATTATTAAAAATAGAGACTGCTGGTTGAGCAGACAAATTATGGGAAATGCCTAGTTAGGCACAGAAGGGAGAATCCGACACCAGTGGACATATCATCAACAGATTGCGATACTTATCGCAAAGCGCACTTAGCGCATTTTTTATTATCGCCGGCTATCGCTGGATTTCATCGCCGTGGTAGCTCGGTATTAACAACGCTTTGCTCTAAGGCGATATGAAATCCATCCATAGCCGTGAGAACATGCTTTATAGTGAGAAAACAAGCGATAATTTTCCTGCGATACTGAAAACTTTGCTAATGGGCAGGTTTGGACTAAGCCTTGCAATACACCTCCCATATAAAAGATGGGTAAGTCGTATTTTTAGCAGGAGTTAAAAACCTGCGATAAAGGAGGCTTAGCGCGGCTTTCATTCTTGCATCGCAGGTCCGGTGCAGCCTAATTAATATCCCGAAGCTGTCTGAGCGAGTGTTTGTCATGGAGTTGTGTGAAGGAACGCCCACTTTACATTTCATTAGCGAAAAATATCGCTGATATGCAAAGTGGCAATAAGACGGCTGCTAACTCAAGGTAAAAAGCACTAATGCTTTTTAGCAAGTCCTTGTTAATAATGTGATAGAAAAATCGCTGCTTTTTCAGCAATATGTGTCGAAAAAGTGGCAATACTTCTCTTGATAATAACACCCCCAGGAAAGGTGATTCCCTCAGTTAGGCTTAGTGAGGTTCAGAAAAATTAACCTGACTCCAGGATAGTGGGTGCCCTGTATGAAGGGACATGTTTTTAACTTGATTGGAAGGTCATCTAGGGTTACCCATATATGAGCTGCATGTGGAAGATTCTGAAAAATGTATCCTGAAGAAGGTGCTTAACAGCAAGCCATACCACCGAAACACGTAAAAAGATATTGTGAACTTGCTTCTCTCCTCACATTATAGGGCCCATTAGGATGTCGGGCGTATTGCCCCGCCAGGCTGGCGGTAGCCACCACCGGCCTGGCGGGGGCAATCCGCCCGACATCCTCTCGTGAATGCCCCCCCACCATATTAGTATGGCGGGGGACCGCGGCGGACGGAAAGACCGTCCGCCGCTTTTCCGCCCCGGTCGCCTTGCGGCCGGGGCGGAAAAGGTTTAATATGGTAGCGGTGTCAGTTTGACACCGCCAGCCATATTACAATGGGCCCGATCTGATGCCTTTCCGTGGCGGCAAGGCCACCACGGAAAGGCATGCGGTCTTCACTTCGGGGGCCCCCTGCGGGTACCCGGAGTGAAGGCGAGGTGGGGGGTGCACGGTAAACAACCGTTACAACGCAACTTTTACAACTGACTACTTTTACAATGCAACTTTTACAACGCAGGATCCATTACAACGAAATACCATTACAACGCATTTTTTTACAACGCAATACCTTTACAACGCATACCATTACAACGTAAGTATTGGTAAGTATATATTTATAGTAAAAATGTTTTATTGTTGGGTTTTTGGGTAAAGGGGTATTTTTAGGGTTCAGGGCTAGGTTTGGGTTTTTGGGTAAAGGGGTATTTTTAGGGTTCAGGGCCAGGTTTGGGTTTTTGGGTAAAGGGGTATTTTTAGGGTTCAGGGCTAGGTTTGGGTTTTTGGGTAAAGGGGTATTTTTAGGGTTCAGGGCTAGGTTTGGGTTTTTGGGTAAAGGGGTATTTTTAGGGTTCAGGGCTAGGTTTGGGTTTTTGGGTAAAGGAGTATATTTAGGGTTCAGGGCTAGGTTTGGGTTTTTGGGTAAAGGGGTATTTTTAGGGTTCAGGGCTAGGTTTGGGTTTTTAGGCAAAGGGGTATTTTTAGGGTTCAGGGCTAGGGTTGGGTTTTTGGGTAAAGGGGTATTTTTAGGGTTCAGGGCCAGGTTTGGGTTTTTGGGTAAAGGGGTATTTTTAGGGTTCAGGGCCAGGTTTGGGTTTTTGGGTAAAGGGGTATTTTTAGGGTTCAGGGCCAGGTTTGGGTTTTTGGGTAAAGGGGTATTTTTAGGGTTCAGGGCCAGGTTTGGGTTTTTGGGTAAAGGGGTATTTTTAGGGTTCAGGGCCAGGTTTGGGTTTTGGGGTACAGGGGTACAGGGTAAAAATAAATTAAAAATAATATTAAATTAAAATAAATTAAATTAATTTTAATTGATTACATTTAAAAAAATATTATATACTTACCATTTTGGGATACAGGGTAAAAATAAATAAAAAATAATATTAAATTAAAATAAATTAAATTAATTTTAATTAATTACATTAAAAAAAATATTATATACTTACCAATACTTACGTTGTAATGGTATGCGTTGTAAAGGTATTGCGTTGTAAAAAAATGCGTTGTAATGGTAGTTTGTTGTAATGGTTCCTGCGTTGTAAAAATTGTGTGGTAAATGTAGGCGTTGTAAATGTATGCGTGGTAACGTCATACATCCGGGGTGCACACATGGGGTACCTGTGGTACCCCCCAGCATTTGCATAAACAAAGCGGCAGGCACCGCGCGGTGCCTGCCGCTTTGTGTATGCAAATGCATACATGCATTTTTAGCATTGTGGCGGGCGGTGCTGAGAGCACCGCCCGCCACAATGTTAAAAATAAGGGATGCGCCCGCCACAGTGGCGGGCGCATCCTAATCCCCACCACGGGACCCCGTCCTTATGGCGGGCGGTCCCAATCCCCGTGAGGATGGCGGGCGGGCAAAGTCCACCCGCCATCCTTATGACGCCCTATGTGTTTGGAATAAGGAAGTGTAACCTATTCAGCTTATCAATGATGTGTAACGTGAAGGGTTACTGTTGGAACAGGCCCTCTCTCCAAGGTCAACCCAGATTTTTGTCTTTCCTTGCCTCCCTTTTCTGAACCTTTTTAGTGAACTTTTAGAATGCTGTGCACTTTGCCCTCGCTAATCAGTGGTAAAGTGCTGGTGCTCTCCCTTGAAACCATGGTAATATTGGCTTACACCTGATTGGTACATTTACTTTACCTGTAAATCCCTAGTATATGGGACTGCATGTACCTGTATCCAGGGCCTGTAAATGAAACGCTACTAGAGGGTGCGGTGCACACATTGCGCAACCAACAAAAGTAGCATTGTAACACATGTCTCAGCCCGCCACTGCAGCCTGTAGTGCAGACATCAACTGCCAGTATGACCTGGCAAAGGAAATCTTTTGCCAGGCCTAAACCTACCCCTTTAATAGTTCTAAAACACCAATAAGGTAGGCCCTAACCATGCCAAGATCTGGATGCATGGCATATACAGAGTAGGACATGTGTGTTTAAGTTTTAAATGTTGTGACAGTGAAAACCTAAATTTGTGTTTCGCTGTTGTAAGACTATCTCTTCCTTAGACTAACACTGGGTTATCGTATTAGACTTAATAAGTGATAACTTCAGTTTCGGGCCAAATATGTTGTTTCGACTCAAATGAATTCTAATTCAAAACACTCTTTAATGGTAAAGTCAGATTTGAAGTTATTATTCCAAAAATACTACTTTTCGAAAGTTTTTTTGCCTAAATAGAATGTACCTTTCCACCAGTGTCCATGGTCGCATGACTGTGAGTGGTATTCCTGTGGTGTTTTGTCCTCCTGTGGTGTTTTGTAGATTCCTCCCAGACATGGGGATAAAAGGGCATTGGATGTAGGGCAGGTTATCTCTCTCCCGAGGAGGAGCCTTAGCCTTCCTGAGCATCAAGGGGTAGCCTTAGGGCCTGCCCAGCCCCCTCCTGGCTTCTAGAGTCTGTCTGCCCTGCCAAATGTAGCTCACTCCAAAACCTGCCTGTCGTTTGTTACTCAAGATAGTTTGGAGGCAAATCGAGGAAAAGGGAAAAGTTCAACAAAGGGCACACTGTATGCGCAGGCTGGCAGTGGGGATAGAAGTGGCACCCTCAGAACCCCTCTCATCAGGGCACTCCTTGACTTGTGGAAGATTCAGAAGAAGGACTGCTCTGCTGTGAGACGAAGGAGGACTGGACCTGCTTGCCTCAAACCTGGGCTCCTCTGGCGAGGCTCTAAGTGTCATTTGACAGTATCATGAGGCCTCCCTGCAAATGCTCAGCCTTCCAGCACTTACTGTAGCTGCCTGGATCTGCTTGAGTTTGGCTGCTGGCCTCTTCTGTAGTGAGTCCTGATCCCTAATAGAAGCTTCCTGGTTCAGGACCCTTGGTCACATCAAAGTGTATTCCTCCACCCTCAAAATCATAAGTCCTTAGTTCCAGGTGAAGATCCAGACGTTTTTGGGTCCTTCACAACCAAGAACAGACTCCTTACATCGCCTGATGACCATCCACTATGCCCAACCGCTCAAATCTCCAGCGACAACCTGCTCTCCACTCTGGGACCAGCACTGATGGAGGCAGACCGCATCAACGGTCATTGCAAACCTCCAGAGACAGTCAATACTTCGCACCATTCCGCGACCCGTGAAGCCTGTCCGGCTCCTCAAGCCACCAACAGCCTTCTGGCGTCCACCACCAACACAAGGATCTGCTGCAGCTCTCCTTGTGGACGTGGACTCGTAAAAGATCAAATCTTCAGCTGCAGGAACCTTTTCCTGTACCTGACCACTGCACTGTCGCACTTGGCCTAAACTTGTGTCTTTACCCAGGTCCAGCCCACCAGATAACCACAATTGGCGCTTTGTGCTTTTTGGGGTTATTTTTCCTAGAAAATTAACATATTCATAACCTTAGTTCTACTGACTGGATTCGTTTTGTTTTGGTGTCATTGTATTTAATAGAACTTACTCAAGCTTTCTAAATTGGTTTGGGATTTTACTTGTGCTGTGTTTTCACTTTATTATGGTTTGAGAGCTGAATAAAAACTTTACACACTGCCTCTAAGTTAAACCTGAGCTGTGAGGGCTGCAATGCAAGTTGCATAGTGCTGTTTTGGTTCCGTTGAGGTGCTGTGAAGGCTGTGTTCGGTTGCATGGCACTGAGTCTGTTCTGATAAGGACGACAGTTGGGCTGGGGGAGCACATTCCACCCCCTTCCAAGTGTCCAGGACTGGAGAGGTCTCACATGGGGGTCAGGACTCACAACAGGCAAAGTCCTGGTGCAAGGTTCAGGATGGTTGGTGCCTTTTTCTGTCACTGAGGCTCTGATCAGGAGGCCAGCAAACTAGCCCTTGGAGGCACTCTGGTGGCCCTGGGTTTAAGGTGCAGGTCCAGTCCTGTTTACTGAGGCAGCAGGGCAGCAGAGCAGTCCTTCTTGAAGCAGAGCATGGGAGAAATACTTCATTCGAGTCTTCCACATGTCCAGATGTGATCTGAAGAGTGGGGTTGAGGGTCAAATATGTATACCTGGTGCCCACTTTGAAGTGGGAGAAGCTTCTGAAGTTTCCCCCTACAGAAATGTCTGGAATATCCTGGCCCCCTGCCCTGGTTGTTCCCAGTCTGTCTGGGGGGCATAATGGCTAGTGCGAAGTTCTCTGTGTGTGAACTGAGTCAGTGCCTTTGAAGTGCCAGTGTGGTAGGTGACAGCACCGCCCCCTATCAAGTCGAGATGGCCCACCCTGCTAACACCCAGATCCTCTGTTGTGATGCTGTCTGGAAGGAATACACAAAAGCCAACTGCCAACTACATCTAGTCATGTGACCCAAGTACAAGATGCAGGCGCCAAATGGTTTGATGCCGCAACTCTGAAGGGGCAAATCTTATACTTCATTTAGGTGAGTGGCCGCACTTGTTACTACTCTGCTACTCCGCTGCCTGCCTGCCATTATCAATGGCTTTGGTTTTACTTGATTTTATTAGACATTAAGCTCCATACTTTCACACCGCTTGTTCCCTGTATTTTTCCATTTCTAACTAGTACCGTAGTGGTGTGCTATAAACTTATTGGCTAACACAGGCAGACAAGTGGCGCTGTGACAACCCGACCGGGGTTAGTCAGACTATTAGTGACTATTGTTTTTATACACCTGTGCTCTTTTCTCTCGATTGCCTACGACACCCACAGACACCGGACAGCACGGGTGCCAACAAGACTGGTAATATTCAGAGTATTACACCGTATCACCAGTTATTTAGTGTAGATCATAACAAATTACTAGTCAAAGGTCCGGAAGAATTCATGCTTGATCCTGCATGGGACATACAAGGCAAGAAACATGTTGACCACATGAGTTTTTGAGCCACTGACTATAACATCATTATAGACAGTCACCAATACTTCCTTTTTTACCAAGGTGGAGACAGGATTATTACATTAGCTGACCTGATCCTCCCTCTCCTTGTTTTAACTCCTTTTTATTTTCACCACATTTCACTACACTTCTACACTACAGGCCCCTTACACGTACTCACTCTTACGGCAAGGATTAAAAGATCTCGCCAAAGAGCCTCCACTGTGGGTGCCTGTCGGGTATTGCAGCGCCGACCCGACGAGGAGCATGCCCACTGATGAAGCATGACACCCAGCTGGCTGGGAGTGTGAGGGCCCTAAATCCAAAAGGAGGAATTCCCCATCCTCCTTCCTGGTAGACAGTTACTTGTACATTTCTTCCTAGTCACTTCTGGTCTCTTTTTAGAACTGCATACTCCATTACTTGATACTGCCAAATGAGTTGGAGAAGAAAACGCCAACTTTTCAAAAGTGTAATTTTCAGAATTGTGACTTAAGATCTGATTTTACACTCAAAAATCATTTTAAATTCCAATTTGTCAGATACTAAATTTGACTTTCCTACCTGCTCCCAATCAGAACTTCCAGCACTCAGGATGCCAAATGTTCAGCTGCTTTTGAAACTAAGAGAGGAGGCTGAGAAGCATGGACAGTGCAGGTCTAGGAGGCTGTGGAGAGAGGAGGCTGAGAAGCATGGACAGTGCAGGTCTAGGAGGCTTTGGAGCTGAGGAGGCTGAGAAGCATGGACAGTGCAGGCCTAGAAGGGTGTGGAGAGAGGAGGCTGAGAAGCATGGACAGTGCAGGCCTAGAAGGTGTGGAGAGAGGAGGCTGAGAAGCATGGACAATGCAGGTCTAGGAGGCTGTGGAGAGAGGAGGCTGAGAAGCATGGACCGTGCAGGCCTAGAAGGTATGGAGAGAGGAGGCTGAAGAGCATGGACAGTGCAGGACTAGAAGGGTGTGGAGAGAGGAGGCTGAGAAGCATGGACAGTGCAGGTCTAGAAGGGTGTGGAGAGAGGAGGCTGAGAAGCATGGACAGTGCAGGACTAGAAGGGTGTGGAGAGAGGAGGCTGAGAAGCATGGACAGTGCAGGACTAGAAGGCTGTGGAGAGAGGAGGCTGAGAAGCATGGACAGTGCAGGACTAGAAGGCTGTGGAGAGAGGAGGCTGAGAAGCATGGACAGTGCAGGTCTAGAAGGGTGTGGAGAGAGGAGGCTGATAAGCATGGACAGTGCAGGCCTAGGAGGCTGTGGGGAGAGGAGGCTGAGAAGCATGGACAGTGCAGGCCTAGAAGGGTGTGGAGAGAGGAGGCTGAGAAGCAAGGACAGTGCAGGTCTAGAAGGGTGTGGAGAGAGGAGGCTGAGAAGCATGGACAGTGCAGGACTAGAAGGGTGTGGAGAGAGGAGGCTGAGAAGCATGGACAGTGCAGGCCTAGAAGGGTGTGGAGAGAGGAGGCTGAGAAGCATGGACAGTGCAGGCCTAGGAGGCTGTGGAGAGAGGAGGCTGAGAAGCATGGACAGTGCAGGTCTATGAGGCTGTGGAGAGAGGAGGCTGAGAAGCATGGACAGTGCAGGACTAGAAGGCTGTGGAGAGAGGAGGCTGAGAAGCATGGACAGTGCAGGCCTTGGAGGCTGTGGGGAGAGGAGGCTGAGAAGCATGGACAGTGCAGGACTAGGAGGCTGTGGAGAGAGGAGGCTGAGAAGCATGGACAGTGCAGTTCTAGGAGGCTGTGGAGAGAGGAGGCTGAGAAGCATGGACAGTGCAGTTCTAGGAGGTTGTGGAGAGAGGAGGCTGAGAAGCATGTACAGTGCAGGCCTAGAAGGGTTTGGAGCTGAGGAGGCTGAGAAGCATGGGCATTACAGATAGAGAAGGGTGTGGAGAGAGGAGGCTGAGAAGCATGGACAGTGCAGGTCTAGGAGGCTTTGGAGCTGAGGAGGCTGAGAAGCATGGACAGTGCAGGACTAGGAGGCTCTGGAGAGAGGAGGCTGAGAAGCATGGACAGTGCAGTTCTAGGAGGCTGTGGAGAGAGGAGGCTGAGAAGCATGGACAGTGCAGTTCTAGGAGGTTGTGGAGAGAGGAGGCTGAGAAGCATGTACAGTGCAGGCCTAGAAGGGTTTGGAGCTGAGGAGGCTGAGAAGCATGGGCATTACAGATAGAGAAGGGTGTGAAAAGAGGAGGCTGAGAAGCATGGACAGTGCAGGTCTAGGAGGCTTTGGAGCTGAGGAGGCTGAGAAGCATGGACAGTGCAGGTCTAGGAGGCTTTGGAGCTGAGGAGGCTGAGAAGCATGGACAGTGCAGGTCTAGGAGGCTGTGGAGAGAGGAGGCTGAGAAGCATGGACAGTGCAGGCCTAGAAGGTATGGAGAGAGGAGGCTGAAGAGCATGGACAGTGCAGGACTAGAAGGGTGTGGAGAGAGGAGGCTGAGAAGCATGGACAGTGCAGGTCTAGAAGGGTGTGGAGAGAGGAGGCTGAGAAGCATGGACAGTGCAGGACTAGCAGGGTGTGGAGAGAGGAGGCTGAGAAGCATGGACAGTGCAGGACTAGAAGGCTGTGGAGAGAGGAGGCTGAGAAGCATGGGCAGAGGAGGCTGAGAAGCATGGACAGTGCAGGACTAGAAGGGTGTGGAGAGAGGAGGCTGGGAAGCATGGGCATTACAGATAGAGAAGGGTGTGGAGAGAGGAGGCTGAGAAGCATGGACAGTGCAGGTCTAGGAGGCTTTGGAGCTGAGGAGGCTGAGAAGCATGGACAGTGCAGGTCTAGGAGGCTGTGGAGAGAGGAGGCTGAGAAGCATGGACAGTGCAGGTCTAGGAGGCTGTGGAGAGAGGAGGCTGAGAAGCATGGACAGTGCAGGACTAGAAGGGTGTGGAGAGAGGAGGCTGAGAAGCATGGACAGTGCAGGCCTAGGAGGCTGTGGGGAGAGGAGGCTGAGAAGCATGGACAGTGCAGGACTAGAAGGCTGTGGAGAGAGGAGGCTGAGAAGCATGGCCAGTGCAGGACTAGAAGGGTGTGGAGCTGAGGAGGCTGAGAAGCATGGCCAGTGCAGGACTAGAAGGGTGTGGAGAGAGGAGGCTGGGAAGCATGGGCATTAAAGATAGAGAAGGGTGTGGAGAGAGGAGGCTGAGAAGCATGGACAGTGCAGGTCTAGGAGGCTGTGGAGAGAGGAGGCTGAGAAGCATGGACAGTGCAGGTCTAGGAGGCTTTGGAGCTGAGGAGGCTGAGAAGCATGGACAGTGCAGGTCTAGGAGGCTGTGGAGAGAGGAGGCTGAGAAGCATGGACAGTGCAGGACTAGAAGGGTGTGGAGAGAGGAGGCTGAGAAGCATGGACAGTGCAGGACTAGAAGGGTGTGGAGAGAGGAGGCTGAGAAGCATGGACAGTGCAGGCCTAGGAGGCTGTGGGGAGAGGAGGCTGAGAAGCATGGCCAGTGCAGGACTAGAAGGGTGTGGAGCTGAGGAGGCTGAGAAGCGTGGACAGTGCAGGTCTAGAAGGGTGTGAAAAGAGGAGGCTGAGAAGCATGGACAGTGTAGTTCTAGAAGGGTGTGGAGAGAGGAGGCTGAGAAGCATGGACGGTGCAGATTTAGAAGGCTGTGAAAAGAGGAGGCTGAGAAGCATGGATAGTGTAGTTCTAGAAGGCTGTGAAAAGAGGAGGCTGAGAAGCATGGACAGTGTAGTTCTAGAAGGCTGTGAAAAGAGGAGGCTGAGAAGCATGGACAGTGTAGTTCTAGAAGGCTGTGGAGAGAGGAGGCTGAGAAGCATGGCCAGTGCAGGACTAGAAGGGTGTGGAGCTGAGGAGGCTGAGAAGCATGGACGGTGCAGATTTAGAAGGCTGTGAAAAGAGGAGGCCAGGAAGCATGACAGGAAGCAGCACTCCATGGCCACTGAATCCACCTCAATGCCCAGGAATGCGTCTGCTGTAGCCGGTCTTTCCAGTATTCTGTAGCCAATGGCACCCTAAGGGTCCTGGCCTCCCCTTCCATGTCCTCATCAAAAGGTCACATATTCCTACTATGAACCCTTTCTACCTACAAACAAAATCATCAAGGTGCAGCAGCTGCTCAGAGCCCACTGTGTCCTCCAGATGTGTAATAGGAACATACTCAGTGACTGCTCAGACCCCACTGTGTCCTTCAGATGTGTAATATGCACATACAACTCAGTGACTGCCCTCATTTGAAAGATTTGCAACAACAATGCAACAGATTGGAGATTATGGTATCAGGACTTACCACAAGAGGAAGGTTATTCTAGGAGAGATTTAAAAAGAGACAGTATTAGAAAAGATATTTCTAATGGCAATAAAGTCTTTGACGTCTAAAATCATGTATTAGAGGTGCCTACTCTGCAGTTGTGTAATCGCATGCTGTAATTTTATTGTTCAGCTGCTTAAAGGGGAATATTTGCTCAGTCTCAATCCTCTTCCCCTTTTACCGGAGGAGCGAGACCTCTCAGCGTGGACGTACACAGCCTGGCACTCGGCTGGTACACCCGCAGACTGGGACAGTAGAGGCATATCGCAGAGTGGGGAGAGCAGCACACTGAAGCCAGGGGAGAGTAGCAGCACACTGAAGCCAGGGGAGAGTAGCAGCACACTGCAGAGAGGGGAGAGCTGTGGTACACTGCAGACTGTGGTAGACTTTCCCCAGCACCAGGTGTCGGACCCTCAGCTGGTGCATCTACAACCTGGGGAGAGCAGTGGCACACTGTAGACTGGGAAGAGTATCAGAGTGGTACAAAAGGGGGTGGTGATGGACGGAGCATCTGAATCAATCAAACACTCACACCCAGTCAACAGATCTGGGTTTAATCCATCACCGTTCTTTAGGTCACTCTGCCAGCCCAGTTCAGACATGGCTATATGCAAACTGTCTGAACTGGGGTGGCTTGGTGAGCAAAATAACGATGGATTAAACCCAGATCTGTGACTGGGGGTGAATGTTTTGCCATTTTGCAACATTCCGTCTATCATTTTGTGTGTTTTGCTGTTCACCCTATGTGGGAAGGGTATGTCCAGACTTCGGTCCCGTACTCACTTTGCCACTGGAGTCAAGCTATCCTGGCTGAAGACGGCTGATAGCCAGAAACCGGTCCCAGGATGCTTGATTCCAGTCCAGGGAAGACATGGCTTGGCAGTCCGGGGTGGACTGTTCCCATGAGGCACAGGGTCAAGACTGATTTGCATATGGCCATGTCTGAACTGGGGTGGCTTGGTGAGCAAAATAACGATGGATTAAACCCAGATCTGTGACTGGGGGTGAATGTTTTGCCATTGTGCAACATTCCGTCCATTATCTTGTGTGTTTTGGGAAGAGTTTCAGCACACTGCAGTCTGGGGAGAGTATTGAAACACTGGCACTCTGGGAAGGGTAATGGCACACTGCATACTGGGGAGAGTAGCGGCACACTGCAGACTGTTGTGGAGTTTCCTCTGCACACTGGAGACCAGTCGCGACTGCTCCCGGGAAGCAGTAGTGGGGCAGGGAGGGGGTAAAAAATAAATAAAAGAGATTTCTTACCTGACGGCCGCCTTTCTTCCATCCCCTCCATCCTCTTCCTGGCTTCTGTTCAAACAGGAAGCACCCAGGCTCCCCTAAGCCATTACAATTATGGGTGCAGCATTGTGATTGGTCCGAGCACCGTCATTCGTTGCTTAGATGGGGAACCTTGGCATGTTCTCCACCCAGGTTTTAATGCAGCCCGGGTGGAGAACATGCAAATTGCCCAAAACCTGAAATGTGTCAGAAGCCATCGGTGTTGCATCGAAACACCCACTACAACGCCCATGGTACTCCCCTTTCCCGCAAAGTATTGCGTTTAAAGGAGCTATATGTACAAGGACACGAAAATCCATGCAAGGTGGCTTTATGTGTCCATGTAAATATGGGGCAGCATATCCGTCGCCGGTACATCACAAAGAATGACGCATCGGTTGTGCAAGGGGCTTGTAAATAAGCCCCTCTGTGGGTATCCTTTCTCACGCTGGTATAAAACCATGCTTCACTTGCTAACAGGCTGAGGAACCCATGGAAGGTCATAGACTTTGGGGGGGATATCTTACGTCCACATAAACAACTGCCTCAACCGCTGGTTCTAATCCCTTCCACTCTGTGTGCATACCAGGCCAAAAGTGTTTAAATTGTAATATGGAGGTTTCAGCAGCCTGATCCTTAAAATAAAGCTGAATGAGACCCATTGGAATAGCTGGCAGTAGCCGGACCCTCCCTGGGCCAGCTACTGCCAGGGCCGCCTTCTGAGGCAAGGACTGCTGCCAGCTAACTCACAGCAATCCCACACCAGGCTGTCTGCGGAATCAGACATAGAATGTGCCTTATAAAACAACGTTTACCCAGACATGAACAGTCATGTGGTCCATTTGGAGGAGGCAGGGGGATTCTGTTGATCTGAATGAATCAGACCAAGCATAGCCAATTGGATTTGGAGGCAATCCTCTGTGCCCTCACGGCAGTCCTGCCATCTTTGGCAGCAATTGTCCATGCTTTTGTGGCAACCAAGCAGTGACTTTTGGTAAAAAGTCTGTATGCACTTGTTATAACTTGTCCTGGACGGATGCCAGTCTTACCTGGCCATGTATCAACTTGATAGGCCTTGTGGAAACTAGGGCTGAACTTGTGGTACTCATGGAACAGCAACCCTGGACTTGTGGTAATCCTGCCAGGGCTTCTAGTAAAATAGCTAGACCAGTGGCAACTAGTTCTAGAATTGCGGCAACCCTAACTGGGCATGTGGCACCTGTTGGGATGTGTGAGTTCCTCGTTTCTTCACTAGTGATAGCAATACAAAACAAAACATTTATATTGGCAATCAAATCAATTTCTATACCACATCTCATAGGTGTAAGTAGTTGTACTTACCACAAGGCCGCCCTAGGGGAGGCAAAGTAGAAAGGAACAGAAAAGATGCAGTATTAGTTGTAGGTTGATAACAAACTATAAATACAATATTGGCAAACCTTTCAGGGAGTCTATGTACCTCTCCGAATTCAATCACAGGTTTTATAATTTAGCCCCTCTAATACCTGATGCAATTCTGATGAAATTTAATTTGTAATGGATTTTCATGCAGACCTATGAAGCAGAGGCTTGTGAACCAGCCAAAAGAATCAAACACTATCTGTATTTCTTTCTATGACACTTAGGGCCCCATTAGTATGGCGGCGGATTGCCCCCGCAAGGCGGGCGGTGGTCACCGCTGGCCCGGCGGGGGCAATCCGCCCGCCATCCTTGAAGAAAAGACCCCCGCCATATTATTATGACTGGGGGGTCCGCGGCGGACGGAAAGGCTGTCCGCCCCATTTCCGCCCCAGTCGACTTGCGACCGGGCGGAAAAGGCTGCATATGGTGGCGGTGTCTGTTTGACAGTGCCAGCCACAGGGAGGGGTGTGGCACCACGGCCAGGGCGACTGATGCTGGAATCTGGGGATCACGGTTCGATCCCCGGCTCCGGTGGCAGATTAGCCCAGCACCATGTGACTCTGGGCAATAGCTTGCTTAATCTTCCCGATGGCCGCCAGCGCCTAGAGACACTTACGGGTGATTGTTCGCACTTTACAAATGTGGATTATTATATTACTATGTGCATTTAGGAATGCCTTTCCATCCGGCAACGCCGCCACGTAAAGGCTTGTGGAGTCTGCTAGGGGGGCCCATTGCAGGCCCCCAATGACTCCGGGGCTCCGGGGGGGTGGGTGGTGCAGATGGGGAGTACCTATGATACCCCCCTGCAGTTCCATGCACAACATGGCACGCACCGCGTGGTATGAAGGCTGTCGCCGACTGGATGGAAGAAAGCCGGCTCAAACTTAACACGGACAAGATGGAGATCCTCATCCTCGGACCCAACCCCTCAGCCTGGGATGACTCCTGGTGGCCCACATCCCTGGGGACCGCCCCTACACCAACCAACCACGCACGCAACCTTGGAGTCATCCTCGACTCGAAACTCACCATGACCAACCAAATCAACGCAGTCTCTTCAGCCTGCTTCTACACCCTCCGCATGCCCTGCAAGATCTACAGATGGATCCATACAGACACACAAAAAACCGTCACCCACGCCCTCATCAGCAGCAGACTCGACTACGGCAACGCCCCCTACACCGGAGCCCCGTCCAAGCTCATCAGCAGACTTCAAAGAATCCAGAACGCCTCTGCACGCCTGATCCTCGACGTCCCCCACCAAGACCACATCACCCCCCACCTGAAAGACCTGCACTGGCTCCCCACCGACAGAAGAATCACCTTAAAACTCCTGACCCACGCACACAAGGCACTCCACTACACCGGCCCAGAATACCTTAACAACCGACTATCATTCTACATACCCAACAGGATACTCAGCTCCGCCGACCTCTCACTGGCCGCCGTCCCACGCATCCACAGGACCACCTCCGGGGGCAGGTCCATCTCCCACCATGCCGCCAAGACATGGAACTCCCTCCCTCTCTTCCTACGACAGACAGGAGACCCTCAGACCTTCAGGAGACTACTCAAGACCTGGCTCTTCGACCACTAGCTGCAGCCACCCTCCCCCCCCAGCGCCTTGAGATCCTCGTGGGTGTGTAGTGCGCTTTATAAATTGATTGATTGATTGATGTTGTGCACGCAAGTGCACAACATGCCTTCCGCCGGCCACAATGTTAGGGATGCAGGATGCGCCCGCCACTGTGGCGGGCGCATCTTAATAGCACCCACGGGACCCCCACCCTTATGGCAAATGGTCTATTTTAACGACGGGATGGTGGGCGGACAAATTCCTCCCTTCATCCTAATGGGGCCCTTTGTCTCAACCCAGTTCGCCAACAAGGAATGTGGTATGAAATGTATCTCATCTAGATGCTGCTGAACAGATGTGCTTACATGGACCATTATTCAAAGGCTTACTCTCTTTCAGACTGCTGGGCTCCACCTGATGTATATATTGATGGATTTCAGTGCCCTTTGTTGTTTTGTACACTTTCCATTGGCAGCCTGTGCATCCTTCCAGAACTAACTACTCAGACCAAAACTTTGTCTCATTTAATCTTAAGTTTTGGTCAGATTCAGAGTCAGAATACGCTTTATTCGGTTTAAAACCAATTAACCATAAAAGCACATAAATGGCAGCATAAAATTTAACAATATAAAATTTAATTAAATACAAAGTGTTTAAAAACCATCTATTGTTTTCCTTGTTTTGACCATCAATTTCAGAAATTTCGCAATTTGCACAGGCTGTGATCTATCTGCCAACAGTTGTAGTTAAATAAAAGCAGGGCGACATTGTCTGAGGTCAAACTGTCTTAAAATAGGAAGGATCCACTTTTTCCTAATTACGCTGTAATACTTGCAAAACAATACAACATGAATCATCGACTGAGCAGAGATATGGGCGCAGGGGCATGCGCAAAGGTGACGTGACCAGTCATTTGTACTAGGAAAGGTAACCCATATGTGCACAAGGTCAAGGCGTAGATATAAAAGCAACGTCCTATCATAAGATCCATCTATATCTTTCAAATAAGCGTGTAGCCCAGGCATGCTCAGCAATAACTGGTGGGAACTTACTGTAGGTTTACTGATGTTACCTGTGAATCTACTACCCGCCAGATATTCCATGCAGATAGATCTCAAATCTTTCCTAGAAACTGTTGACAGAGTCTCTGGCTTATTGAAAAACTCAGGGTGCCCAATATTTGTTAAAAAAACGTTTACATTTGTAATCCATGGAATACGGGCAACACCATGAAGAGAACGACAGTCATTTATCACGTCCCTGTTTAGGCCTGAGGAGGTACAGGTCCAGACTTTGTGCCATAACAAAATAGGTTCCATTTTCACAAGGTCGGTCAAATAAGGCAAACCCAGTTCACTGTGACAGATATACCTTGCTGTACATTTGGGTGCCGCTGACAAGTATCTCAAGAACCTGTTTTCCTCCAATTGTAGTGGCGCAATACTTTCATAAGCCCAGAGGCCAGCCCCATATATAGCAATGGGTATACATTTTGTTTTATAAATTGCAATCAGTTCTTGGACCGGGCGCCCTCCCAATTTTTTAGCAAAGTTTAATAGGGCACCTATGGCTTTACAAAATAGGAGCCGTCTAGTATTGATAGCTTTAGACCAATCTGCCCTGTGATCAAAAACGATCCCTAGATAAGAAAAATAGTCCATACAATCAAGTTTACAATTGTCAATAAAAACATCTCTGCTCTTAACACTAGGTTTACACCATCGCATGGTATATTTTTTTTTATATTTACAGTGAGATTCAAAATCGTCATATAGGAGACAAAACTCGATACGAGTTTTTGCAGGCCAAGGGATGTGCGGGACAAAAGCATCGTATCATCAGCATACAATAAAGTCCCTATGAAACTAGTCCCTAAACGTGGCAAATCCACACATTCCTTAACTAAGGTTTCCCCGAGACTATTGATATACAATGTAAATAGAAGGGGGGCCAACACGCACCCCTGGCGCACCCCCTTCCTAACCGGGAAGGCCGTGCTAAGCTCGCCGTTTATTCCACATCGTACTTGTGCCTGTGCTCCCCTGTAGGATTCTTTCAGGAAGGCAAGTTTTGTAGGTTCTATCCCCAGGCCTTCTAGTATAGTTTTTCATGATCAACGCAATTGAACGCCGAACTTAGGTCTACAAAACACAGGAATAAATTCCCACGTTTGGCCTGTAGGTATTTACCCACCAAGAGACTTAGATTTAAACTCTGTTCTACAGTGCCCAGCCCTTTACGGAAACCGTACTGGTATTCGGATATGATGTCCTATTCTTCGACCCAGAGTTGAAGCCTCTCTAATACAACTCGCCCTGCTATCTTAGTTATTGAGTCCATAAGAGAAATAGGCTTATAGCAGGCAGGGTCATTTCGATCTCCTTTTTAGGTCTCGCCCTGGAATTAGCATCCAAAGGATGCTTCCAGGGTTGGAGACGTATAGTTAGCTGTCTCGAGGGAAGGACGGACGAGAAGGTGCACGAGTTTGTCCAGGCTGGATTGGTGTGCGCGAACGTGCACGTTCCGTCCTGCGCCGCCCTCCCAGCCTACCGCGCATGCATGCATGCACACAGACAGACACAGACACACACACACACACACACGCGCGCGCACTCGCACTTACACTTACACAGACACGCAGGCACCCAGACAGGCAACCCCCTCCTCCTCCTCCCCCACAGTCAGACACGCATACACACAGACTCCAAGACACACGCACACACGCACGCTCACACACATACACAGGCCGCTGCCGCGCGCGCGCCCACACATGCCCCCCTCCCGCCCTCGCAGGCCAGCCACAAAGCGAAGCCCCACTCACCGGCAGCAGGACTCTTCCTCCATTCTTCGGCACCGGGGCGCAGGGTAGGCTCCTGCCTGCTCCGGTGCTGCAACCAATCGCGGCTCTTCCGGCTCTTCTGTGGGAGGCGGGGTAGGCTCCCGCCCTCCTACTTCCTGTTTCCTGTTGTCGCGCCGGCCTGCCTGACTTCCTGCTCGCAGGCCGGCAAAGTGACGGCGGTGATTTGCTTTATTTACATTTTTAGTTAGTTATGCATTTATATATAGCGCGGACTTTACCCGAAGGCGCTATTTATTTATTTATGTATTTACAGTAGGTGAGCAAAGTGTTGTGCACGGATGTTGCTGGTTGCCCACCATGTTTTGAAGAATATCACCCGGGATAATAAAATAATGTTATCTAACTTGTAGACTACTAATTCTGACTTGATATTTTTGAGATCTAAAGCCATATCATATCGTCTATTCGTTAGTCCATACACTGTGTGGTAATCTAAAAGTTATTTGCAGTCTCTTAGATCCAGCCCGACTTTGGCAGTGTAGACCATCTCTATTTGCAGGAGGCTGGGCTATGTGCAGACGTAGTATGTACGGGTCATCATGCCCTGGAGGTAGATTTCCAGTCCCTGGAGTGACGGTGTACTCATATCGGGTTGGTGCATTAAAAGAAGCTACATTGAAAATGTGAACTTTTTCTATATTTGATTGTGAATTAAACAAAATTGTGTATACCTGTTTGTATTTATTTTTTGAGGTTCAAATAGAAACTGCTTAGGCCGGGCTTCCCTCGGCGTCCAATAATGACTCCGTGGGGACCACAGAAGTCAAATGGTTAAGAACCCTTGCAGGCTTGCACTGCACTAAACCATATGGTCAGGTGCCTAATGACTGTTGCAGGCTGGCCCGGACAGTGCCCATACTCTCCTGCTCGGACTGACTTTGGATCTGGGCCCAGGCCTTACCGTGGGAACGGCACAGACCCTATGGGAATACCCAGTGGCGCCAACATCGGCATCCAGAGAACTCCGCTGGTTCTTGTAACTGGAAGCAGTCCTGTGCAGTGGTATGCTGCGATCACACGGCGCGCAGTGCAGCTGTGCAGCGCCAGGAGGGGCGCCTGGAACCGCCGTGACCAGCACCTGCTGTATGTCTAGAAGGGAGACGCTGCTCACTTTGGCACCGCCTGCTTCGCGTCTCATTGACCGAGAAGCGCGGATGGAACTTGTGTTATTAAAAACCCTTATCGGTGCAGTTTGAAATGTCGGCCTCCTCCACTGTAGGCGGGAAATTAGCCTGCGCGCTAAACCCTGGAAAAGAGCAAGTCATTCGAGAAAAATCCGAAATTTGCTGCAGTGATTTAACATTTCTGAATGGTCGAGCTGTGAAGTCTGCAGAAAGGATCGTAATGTTTATTAACGTTATTCAAACGATCAGGAAGAATGAACTACATCAGAGTGCATTCACTGTATTGCCAATATCATTGGTTGTTTAGAAAGCAACCTATGTGAAATTGGGATGGACCCTGCCCCCTTGGTGCACATCTCTGCTGTGTCTCCTTTCCGCTTCTTGATGTCTGGTCCTCGCGTGCGCACCTCACGACCGCGTCCTGGTGCCAGGGTGCCTTCGCATGTACCGCCTCGTCCCCTGTGCCTTCCCTCTAGGCGCACACCTCCCGCGTGCACACTGAGGCTTAAAGGGGAGGGGAGCGCCCCCACCAGTCTATTGTTTCATTGGCTGGGCTTGACCGTGCCGAGCCCGTCGTGATGCCCGCTGCGCACCTTCGAGTTGCCTGCACTCTCGTCCGGAAGATGGCTCAGCGAGTCGAGCACTCACCTCTTAAATGTATGAGTTTGCCGTTCACGTGTTCGAATTAATGCAAGCCTTAAACTTCCTTCGAGATCGGTAAATACTATTACGCTGGGTAATGGAAACATTAATTATTTACAGTGCTTGTATGCGGAAGAAGTGTGGTATGATGTGCAGCATAGTCTTTTCTATTCTTTGTTCACATCCTGTTTCCTGAAAATTCAGACCAAGAACGACCGGGGTTTGGAGGCTAGTTTCCAATATCTGCTGGAAATTTCCAAAGTGTCAGGTTTGTAGGGAATTGGGAAATTCCCTGTGCCGGGCAATAGGACTGACCCTTCCTTCGTTTAAATTTCAGAAATTCTGGACCATTCTAAAACAAGGTAAATCGCCTCTGTCCAAAACCTAGGTTGAACCAGTGCTTTTTAGGTCTCGCCCTGGAATTAGCATCCAAAGGATGCTTCCAGGGTTGGAGACGTATAGTTAGCTGTCTCGAGGGAAGGACGGACGAGAAGGTGCACGAGTTTGTCCAGGCTGGATTGGTGTGCGCGAACGCGCACGTTCCGTCCTGCGCCGCCCTCCCATACTACCGCGCATGCATGCATGCACACAGACAGACACAGACACACACACACGCGCGCGCACTCGCACTTACACTTACACAGACACGCAGGCACCCAGACAGGCAACCCCCTCCTCCTCCTCCCCCACAGTCACACACGCATACACACAGACTCCAAGACACACGCACGCTCACACACATACACAGGCCGCCGCCGCGCGCGCGCCCACACATGCCCCCCTCCCGCCCTCGCAGGCCAGCCACAAAGCGAAGCCCCACTCACCGGCAGCAGGACTCTTCCTCCATTCTTCGGCACCGGGGCGCAGGGTAGGCTCCTGCCTGCTCCGGTGCTGCAACCAATCGCGGCTCTTCCGGCTCTTCCGTGGGAGGCGGGGTAGGCTCCCGCCCTCCTACTTCCTGTTTCCGGTTGTCGCGCCGGCCTGCCTGACTTCCTGGTCGCAGGCCGGCAAAGTGACGGCGGTGATTTGCGTTATTTATATTTTTAGTTAGTTATGCATTTTTATATAGCGCTGACTTTACCCGAAGGCACGCAGGGTGAATAATTTACTCTGCAGATACAAAGAGATAACTACAGTGCAGTTCAACAGGCAAAGTTTCCAGCTGCAGCGACTGTTTTTTCCGGAGCAAACAAGAACTCATGGAGACCTCTGGAAAAGTAAGCATATAACTAACTTTCAACTGCAAAAAGATAAAATACTTAAAACTAGACTTGTTTCTTCCTTTTTCCCTACAGGCATTTTTAGCCTCATGCATAAAACTAAGTCCTGATGATGTTAGCAATATTTAGGTTTTATAAATGTGACAGTATTGGTACTCTAATCAATTGTGACTAGATTGTTCATTGTATTTACAGTCACTAAAAAAGGTCTCAGCTGTACATTTATTTTTCAGTTGTTTCTTGTTGTTTCCCACTCACCCCTTTATTTTTGTTTGTTCCTTTTCTGTTATGTAATTGAATAAATACTTGCATTTTTTCATTTTTTGTAATTTTGTTGACATAGAATGTATTGTTCTTCTATGTCGGATATTTAGTTCTTAATTTAGATGAAGGGAGCACTTGTTCCTTGACAAATACTTGTTCCATGGTCTCTGAGAGAACTCTGGGGTTCCTTTGTTTACGAAAACACAGGTGATTACCAATAGCAATCCTATATGAGCACTCAACTAATGCACATAAACAAATATTTATATATTCGTAATATAGAATTTTTCTAGAACGGTCCTTGTTGTGACCAAACATGACGAAGATACATTTTTTAAAAGTAATATTCAGTTCTATTTAAGAAAAATAGTAATAGAAGTGAACAGCCGAATTCTCTTTTTAAAAAAAGCGTGAAACATCCACATTTTAAAAGTCAGTCAATAAGTCAAAATATATTTCAAAAGTACGCAATCTCCTAGAACGATCATGCAGTAAAGTGAATATTTGCGGTGTAAATAAAAAAAAAAGTAAAAAAAAAAAAGTAAATAAAAAAATGTAATTCACAATACCAATGGCTCAAACTTTCCTAATGCGAGACCTATTGCATTGCAAATGCTTGTTTAAAGATGGGCACTACAGTGGATACTGTCCAGGTGGGAGTAAAGCCTAAGTGACAGCAAGCCCTTAAAACCATTGCTATCACCGCACCCCAAAGTTCTGGGCACGACTTGTATAAGCCATTGGGGATGCAGTCCGGGCCAGGGACCTTTACTCCTGCGCTGGCATTAATGGCAAGTATAACTTCATCTACATTGATATCTAGATCTATTGGGAAGTAACTATTAATTTTACTATCTTCCTTGTCAAGATTTTGGGACACTTCGAAATTAGAATAAAGCTTACTAAAATGCGAAACCCACAAATCCTCCCCTATAGTAATTACAATGCCAGGTGCAGTTTTAGATACAAGGAAGGGGGCATTTACTGCCTTCCAGAGGGCTCTCATATCATTCTGCCTGGCTGCTAATTTCAAATTTTGCCATGATTCCACCTTTATAGCTTTTTTACGCTGTTTGAGGGCTGTCCTATAGGCCGATCTGGCCTGTTTTACTACAACAGGGTTTCGCTCGGGTTTATGTAAAGCGTTTACCAAGGCGGCGTGTGTTTTTGTGCAGGTTGATTCAAACCAGTCAGGTGAATTTAATATCTTCTTATTTTTTGATGATAGTCTATTTTTAATGAAGGACTCTAAGGAGGTAAATCCTTTTAATGTATCTATCTCTTTGGCAGCAGTATCCAGGCAAGCATTCAATTCTTTCTTGCATTCAATTATCAATCCCTTATTTAATTCTAACGGATCCACGCCTGCCCATATAACTGCAAAACCATTTAATCTATTTAGAGTAATATTGTCCAAAGGAGCACCCCCCTACTTGTTGATTTTATTACTTTTACAGGTGAATCTATACTGACTGTGATGGGATAATGGTCGCTATACACAACTGGGAGGATCTTAAAAAGCTGTATTCTATCTGCATATCGATTAGAGATCAAAATGTGGTCAATACAAATGGAGACACTTTGTCCATTAAAAGTACCACCAAATTCAATTTGAGGTTCACAAAGGTCGTTAGCGAAACCCATGTCCAGAGAAAATGTTATACGACTTAGGTGTGATCCCAAAAAGGTATGGGGAAAATGACTAGCGTCAATGTCGTCTTCACTTGTTATGCCACAGTTTGCTCCATAATTTCCGGGGCACGGGCCCAAATTAAAATCGCCACCCCAGATTAGACATAATTCCCTCTTTGTTTTATCAGTGATCAGGTCAAATTCTTGTAAAAGATCCTTTAACACTAACCCAACATCGCATATTGGTATATTATTATAAAAATGTAGGAAAATTATACCATGTGAGTTGTCAGGGGCTATTAACACCATCTGGTAATACGTAGTAGACACTATAATTTCACTCTTAAGTACATTCATTCTATGCGAAACATAGCTACTTAGGCCGCCCTTGCTTCTACCGTGCTTACTTCTTACTGCCGGCGTAAAAAACGTTTAGTATCCATTTATATGATGGGCCTCATCACTCCATGTCTCCTGAAAACAGAGGACATCGTAAGCCTCAATGAATTCTGCCCATGCAGGATTTGATATTTTAGTTTTTAAACCTGCCACATTCCAGAATAAGATTGTATTAATGTTAGGTCTATTTTCTGATTGTAGTTCATTAATGGTGGAATTATGCAGGACAGGATTAATAGGGGTTACAACTTGTGCGATGGATAACAATTGATGCGAACCCTCCGTCCTAACATTGCGTGTCACAAGGGGTATGTCACCAACGTCATATCCATGACCTACTCTATCATACATAGGTAAATTGGGTACAGGGTATCTAATAGTTATATATTCTGACTGATTAGCCGTGGAAGTGTGTCAAATTTCATTGTGAAGTCAATCTATGTCCTCCAAGGTCGACAGTAATTCGAACCGGTTATATAGTGGTAGCCTGGGCCAGGTGAATTGGATGTCTATAGGGGGATGCTGCAAAATACGAGAAGTGGCTGTTGGTGCAGGTGGATAGAAATAGGCCAGTGGTAAAACCATTATACCATTTATTTTTGGAGGGTTTAGGCTAAATCGTCTAAGGATCTCGGATACCAGTCTGGGTGACCTGAAGGTAACAACAATGCAGTCACCCGGTACATCTTTCTTACTATTTCCTACCCAACCTACTCTCCTTGCCATAATTAGATCTCTAAATTGGAGGTAATTTAAACCTATTTTATTACTCAGCCAGCACAATGATTTATTCCTTAATGACTCCCAAGTTTCATTAACAGATAAGGCAAGGTGGGGTACATTAGTCAAAGTGACTATATAGGGTGTAGCTGCTGGTGGCAAGTTAAGCTGAACCCCCTCCCCGGAATCCCTGACTATGCCTGTAGTAGAGGTATTGCCTGCTAATGGGGCTGAGTCCATTACCCTGTGCGTATCTTTGCCCGTTAGGGCGTGTTCTTTTTTTGGGCATGTTATTCCTGCATCAACTAATGAATGTTGAGTAACTTGTGGCACTTTAGTTTGTGTGGACACCCGGCTAGCGTGGGGGTTTGTATATGCTTCTATTGATGGTAAAACATCGTTCGGGGGACCTGAGCCAGCATCCTTCATTTTATTAATTGTTTTCTCTATTTCTGCTGGTCTAACTAGCAGCTTTTCCAGAGGTACAAGGATGGATTCAAGCTGAATTACCGGGCTATCAGAACCCCCCCAGCACCACCCACCCCCTCGTGATTCTTTCGACAGGCCGTTGCAGTTGCGGTGGCTGAGGGGGGAACTGAAGTTTTAGACAGACTCGGCAGGACACTATCCAGCTGCTCGAGACACCCCCGTAATAAGACAAAATTAATATCCAAGGTTTCCTTGATCAATTTTACGTCTAAATTTAATTTCATCACAGCAGATGCAATGATGGCAACGTTACCCTCATGAGTCAATTCATTTGCCGGAAGGGGGGATTCCATAGTCCCAGGTCCCTGTACTACAGACTTCAGTTGTTAATATAGTCTTAGCTTCTTTTATTTGTTTTGACTTTGTCTTCGCCATTGTCACCCTCCCTTTTCGTAGTGGCAGAGTCTTACATTTCTTATGCTTTCCTTCTGTAATTAATCTAGATGTCTTGGTTCTGCCAGCAATATTTTCCTCCATATCAGGCGTGGATACTGAGTCATTATTTTTCCCGTTCTTTAATAGGGTTGGACTACAATCAGGGGCATTTAAAATTAGTGGTGAGACAGTTATGGTTGACTCTTTCTGGATGCTGTCGGGACTCCGCAAGCCCATGGGGACTCGCCTTTGCACTGTAAGTGGCTCCAGTGAGAGTCTCCTCTCCGTTAATTCAATCTCATGACATAAAATCTATTCTGCCCTATTTATAAAGACATCCAAAGTCCCCTGTACCCCACGCGATTTATTCATCGTTGCACACAGGATCAACTGGAATGGCCAAGAGAAATAAGAGGCAATTTACAGGAAGTTTTTAAATTCTCACAAATAGTTGTACAGTACCTGTGCCTCCAGAACGTAACTTCCAATAGATCAAGAGAGCAACGAGAAAGAGAGTGAGCCCAGCCGGCCTCTTCCGGTACCTGATGGGCAAGGACGGGCCTGCCCTTGGCCCGGGCTTCGCCCTAGCACCGCCCGTGCGCGTCCTGCGCTGCGGGGGTGGAGACAGCGCTAAATAGCGCGATGGTGCTGCCTCCCCTCTCAGGCAGCAGCAGCTGTGGGACTGGAGCAGGGTCTTCTGGGGCTTGTAGTCCCCCGAAAACAAAGACAGCCCAGTGGCGCTAGAATGGAAAAAGCGCCCACCACAGGAACAGCAACAGCAACTGGGAGATAGCCTCGGGCTCCTGTCCCACCGAGGCAAGCAGCAGGAGATGGCAAGCAAGAGAGCGTTTTGGTCTTAAGTTAAATTTAAGACCAAAACTTAAGTTTAACTGAGACAAAATCCTAACTTTACTACTCCTAATTGTGCTTTGTGAATACCAAGAGTCGTAAAGTTAGGATTTTGTCTCAGATTACTTTCGTGAATTGGGCCCTTAGTCATGAAATTGGACCCTAACAATAAAGAAAAAGTTCTACTCCTGATTAGTACTGAAGTGGGGAAATAGATCTGTGATGAATTCCCAGGGGTTTTCACAGAGAAATTAAGGGGCATATTATCAAGAACGGTGTTAAAATTATCGCCGGTTTAGTGGCAGAAAACTGCTGCTAAAGCGGCGATAATTGGCTTGATAATATGCCCTGGAGAATTTCAATAGAAGCCCAGGTTCACACCCGAACATGGACTTCTATTGGAATTCTCAAGGGCACATTATCAAGCACATTATCACCATTTTAGCAGCAGTTTTCTGCCGCTAAAAAAGCGATCATTTTTAACGCTGTTCTTGATAATATCCCGCTAGGTTTACTAAAAGATTTTACTTACAAGATTAAGCCTAAACCCACAGCAGTGCCAGTCGTATACAAAACAAGGCTTGTCTCACTTATGACGGAAGTACCATTGAAGAAATAATTGGATAAACTGGTAACACAAGGGGTCATAGAAGAGATTGATTGACATAATGGTTTTTTCCATAGTATTAGCTTCCAAGGAGGAAGGTAAAGACATACGCTTATGCATAGATCTTAGAGACTTAACCTCTTTGGCTGTACAAAGAGATTAGACGAAGACTGGATCCATTATGCATATTAAATTTAAATGATTAAGTCTGATGAAATAGTAGTGTCATCTCTAGTGCGGGGTCGTATACAATACGTGGACTATCTCAGAACGATTTCTAGCTCTCATTACATCATTCTTTAAAGGGGCAATTATTACCATGCACAATACGTTTCCTCACCCCTGTTCAGAGCTGATCTCCAGTTTTCCTTCTCCTTAGACATGACAACAGAAAGCTAGCTATTGAAAAACATACAAATAGATCCGAGAGTTTCTTTAAAAAATATAATGCAGGACGGCATTGGTTAAAATTCATTTTCTTTAAAATTGGACGTGCAAATCTAATTTGTTCTTTTTTATAAAACCCACAGAAAAAGAGTGTATGGAGATCAGACTGCTCCGATTCACAGTCACAAGGACAAGGTACCAAGTCATCATGTCTAAACCTCCTCACCGGAAAACCTAACACGAGGGGGATTAAATTCAGCCGGAATCTAATCAAGATAAATATGTGCTATGAATTTCTTATATGCTCTAAATATGAATAACCCCCAGATGGTATCATCGGGGAGTTATGGTACAACATCACTCTAGCCTTAGGGTAATTTGCATTTTGGCGTTCATGTGTCATTTGTCACATATAGTTCTCAATTTTTTCTTTGTTATGGTTTTACAAAGACTCGGGTACTTGTCAAAAGACCTGTCAACAGTCATACTAAATTCCACAAGTTTTTATGAGCCAGAAATGATCGAGCAAATAAAAATAAATGTTGCAATTCTGGATAGTGGGCATATGTGGAGCATGGATAGGTAGGTCGACTGTCCCCCTAAGCTCATATCTCAAGAATCATCTCTGTCTCTCCTTAGAAGGGGCAGCCTATTGTTGCAGTCGGGAGAAAAGGAATAGATGTCCTCCAACTTGGCAAAAAGACTATGGGGCATATTCTCAAGGAACTATCGCCGCGTTATCCGCACTTTATCGCAGTCAAAGTTGCGAAAAAATTAACTAACCCATTCACAAGCTCGTGTTAACAGCCCATATCACCAGTTTACCAGCGACAGCAGCCGCAAAAAACTTCACCACAGATGACCCCCGCGGTAACTAGACAAAATATCGAAAAAAATGTAGAATGGACCGAATATCGAAATCAAAATATAGAATGGAAATAATATCGAATGGACATAATATAGTGGTTAAAAATATCGAAGTGTTTTCTATGTTAGTACATGTGTTAAAGTGTATATTATTTTTGTAATGAATGTTTAATTTTTCTAAGTAATGAATTTTATGTTAATTAATTTTTGGGTAATTTAATTACGTAGCGGGTTGTGGCTTCATAGGGGAGTAGGATGGGAAGTAATTTAATTATAGTAACTTAAATATACATTTTTAGGAATTATTAATTATTTGTAATTTAATTTTGTGTTTTAGTTCTGCAGCGGGTTGTGGGTTTATAGGGGAATAGGGTGGGAAGTATTTTAATTGTAATTAAGTAAATATTTAATTTAATTTATTTGTATTGATAATTAATTTATTGTTAATTAGTTATTAATTGGTTATTAATTTTTATTAATTGGTAATTACTTTTTATTAATTGATTTCTTGATAATTATGTTAATTGTATTAATTTATTATTCAGAGCGGGTTGTGGGTTAATAGGGGAATAGGGTGTGAAGTAATTTAATTGTAATTAAGTAATTATTGAAATTATTTTTGTCTATTGATAATTAATGTATTGTTAATTAATCATTAATTGGTCATTTATTTATTACTTGTTACATTTTTGGTATTGACAAATAATTTGTTGTTAATTAATTATTAATAGGTAATTCATTTTTAATAAATAATATTTGTTGGTATTTGAAATTAATTCATTAATAAATATGTTGTAATTGGTAATTCATGTTTATTAAATATTAAATCATTACTTTACCTACTGTTGCACTCACTGGAGTGGGAATAGTAATTTTTAACCCTACTCTATCCAATGCTTTCCCTACTGTTGCACTCACTGGAGTGGGAATAGTAATTTTTACTCCTTCCTATCCAATGCTTTTCCCCCTGTTGCACTCACTGGAGTTGGAATAGTTATTTTTACCCCTACACTATCCAATGCTTTCCCTACTGTTGCACTCTCTGGAGTCGGAATAGTAATTTTTACCCTCCCGCTATCCAACGCTTTCCCTACTGTTGCAATCACTGGAGTGGGAATAGTAAATTTTACCCTCCCACTATCCTACGCTAAATATATTTAATATTTGTTATTAATATTAATTTAATATATATATATATGTATTAAATAATAAAAATGTATGTTTATTTTTTTATAACTTACATTAATTATTTATTAATTTTAAGGTCATTTAAGTATTTTTAAGTATGTTTAGTTCATTATATTTATTATTTCATTAATTTTACATTACTTTTAAGACGTTTAATTTTTTTAATATTTTAACATACTATTATTTACAACGATATTTTGGAATCAATATTTTTGAACTTACATGTTTGTAGATAGGAATTCGATATATTGGCAGGTCGATATTTTGGCATTCTATATTCTGTCAGTGATCCGACCACCACAACTATTGCAAATGAGATGCAGAGTAGGAGTTCCTGTGCAAAAAGCCACGACAACACCACTCCACAAACATTCTCAACGACCAGCCAGACTGGCTATAAGGAACGTTAGCTGCATTAAATTAACACCTGCTCTGACCTGGTGTAAAGTCGGACGACAGCCTGCACCAGAAAAGGAAGCCCAGGCCAGAGCCACACCAGAAGAACAACAGATGCCATGGAGCCACTGATCATGCAGCTCGGACACCCAAGAGGGCCCCAACACCCACCGCCACCACCCCCCCACACCCCTGGACCAACACTGAGGCAGCACAGACAAAGACAGCGACCCTCGGAAAATGCACCAACCTCACAGACCCAACACCAGAAAATGCCATTGCCCGCTACAGGCTCAAACAGACAACCATCCTCCGCATCCTTACCACCATTGCCTACAGGCTGATGGTACCAACACAGCGGACAACCAACATACCACCTCAGGCAAAGCTGCTGGTTGTGCTGCACGAATGGGCTCCTGCTACCCTCCAACCAACAACCGTCAGAGTGGGAGGAGTATCACAGCCAGCACAATACAAGTTCCATACAACGGTTGTGGATGACATCATCAGCCTGGTACCCCACTATCTAAGCTTCCCCCACACTGCGCAGGAACAGCTGGAGACCATAGCTTGCTTCCCGCAAGGGGGCAATTGACTGCACACATGTCCTACTTGTGCCCCCTGCTGACACTGAACACAATTGCCGCAACAGAAAGCACACGTATTCCATCAATGTGCAGGCAATAGTGGACCACCGGGACTCTCCACCAACCTTGACACCAACCACCCAGGCAGTGTGCATGATTCCTACATTTCCCACAGTCCATCATCGACCAGCGCTACCAGGATGGCACCTACGGAAAAGCACTGCTCATTGGCAAGTAGCAATGAACACACCACACAATTCAACTCCACAATCATGCAAAGCACACCACTGGGAATGGACAAGTTACAAACTCACATACAACACGCCAAACAACATGCAGACACAACAGCACAACTTACTGTGGAAACCTGGGCCAGCCATGTACATAAACCATCAACGGCATGGCACCTCAGCCACACAATAGCAGAATGTGGGGAGAGGTGGGAACCAGGCATGTACAAAGGAGGCAAGTGACCCATGAATGAGAATGTACACAGTGGCATGTGTGGCTTGGATGTGCTGGCCAGGCTACAGTATGCAGACCACACACATATCCATGTTGACACACACCGCTGGTTTTTGGAGTATAGTGGACGCATTCATGTCACCCCAGCCAGTAGGGAAGATTGCGGAAATGTAGCTTGCTACGTCCCCCCGTAAGCATGAGCGGAATGGGCTGGCCCAGCATTTGCCAAGCCAGCGTAGGGGTGTGAATAAAAGTCCCATAACTCTGGGCGTGGTCTTCTTCTGGAATACCCAATGTCTCTGCCAGGACGCTGCCTCTCACCCCGCCACGAGGACGTTGCCGTCGCCGTGAGCGGTGTTGCCTGCGATCCTGTGCGCCTGCTGCACCCCAGGCGAATGGTCCCCGAACCAGTCTTGCCCACACCTGCGCACACAGGCGTCAATGCTCACCTCCAGACACCGGTGTGTGTCGAAGAGAGCCCACCACATGCCGGTGCAAGCTCCAAGACCAACGCCTGTGACCCTGACAACCATATACGACCATTACGGCCTCCACGAGCAAAGCCAGCAGTACTTCTTTCTCGTACACGTACTCTACCGGCTGACACAGCGGACTAGTAGGTCACACAATTGGAACTGAGTCTTCATTACACGAAGGCTTTTCCGCTTCAGGGCTGCGAGGCTGCCTTATTCAAATTAGCTATCAGTGCCCAGATTACTTTATCTGGTTTACTGATATATCGCCCCCCTGGGAATTCCACCTCCTGGGTAACGACCTTTTCAGAAATCATTGCCCCACTGGTCTTGAAAGCCGCCAACTTTACTATTCTAGGAGACCTGAATTTACATCTGGAAGATCCCCTATGTTCAACTAGTAAAACCCTCTTGGCTGACCTAGAAGCGCTCAACATCCTGCTTCGTAACTCTGGACCTACTCATCAGGCAGGGCGTTTATTGGATCCTGTTTTATCCAATCTTGCGTTCGACTGCGAACCGGCTGCCCGTCCTCTGGAATGGTCGGATCATATGGCTGTTAAATTTTCTCTTCCTTGTCTTAGGAAGATAACATCTGACCCTGACTCTGGTGATAAATCACGTTGTTGGGGTAAACTTACTATTACTGAACTTAATAAGCACCTATGTAATACTTTACCAATTGACAATCCATGTTTTCTGGCATCAGAAGCAGCAGTCGTTGACTGGCTGACTTCTGCTGTGAATAAACTTGTTCCTCTTATGCCCTTGCATGTCCTGCCACATCGCCACCCTGCAGCCTGGTTTTCGGATAGTTTGAAAACCACTAAGTCCAAATGCAAGGTACTTGAGAGACAATGGAGGCGTTCCTATTCGCCCTCCCGTAAGATGGCATACAAGGTAGCTCTTAGAGACTACCATAAACAATGTAAGATCGCCAGAGCTACTCATATTGCTAATACCATCTCACACGCCCAGAATTGTCCTAGCACTTTATTCTCAGTAGTAAAAAAACTAACAGGAGCTGATTCCAATCCTGCCCCTCCAGCTCTGAATGAGGAACAGTGTAATTCAGTAGCTGACTACTTCATCACCAAGGTAGAACGGATCTATGACTCGTTGGGTATTTGTCCTTTGAACACAGACTTACGTTCCCCTCTGGTGCCCCCTGGATCTGCCCCAGACTGTCAACTACCTATGACAATTAAACTCTCTGAGTGGCTGCCTTTTGATGATGTCTCCTTTGCCAATTGTCTTAAGAGCATTAAATCTGGATCGCCCTGTGACCCCCTCCCAGCAAAAATTTTCAAACAACTTGATTTAAACTCTCGCCGTGTACTGATGAAACTCCTGAACACCTCATTGATAGAATCATGTGTTCCACAGAAGTGGAAACACGCAATGGTAGTTCCCCTGCTGAAAAAAGCAGGTGTGGATACTTCAAATCTATCCAATTATAGGCCTATTTCACTGCTGCCTATTTTCTCCAAAATCTTAGAGAGGCATATTAACTCCCAACTATCCCATCCAGTAGAGAGTTCGGGCTACCTGCATCCATCACAATCTGGTTTCAGGGCCCATCACTCCACCGAAGCCACTCTTTTGGGGGTTATTGAGAATTTGAGACACAGTGTCGATCGCGGGGAGACATCGACGCTTATCCTGTTGGATTTAAGCGCTGCTTTCAATACTGTGTCTCATTCCATTCTTCTCTCATCCCTCCAATCCTTGGGAGTTGGGGGTTCGGCCCTAACTTGGATAGCCTCTTTTTTGAGAGGGCGCACCTTCCAGGTTTTTTCGGCCAAAGCATCATCTAAAATCTGTGCATCGGCGTACGGCGTGCCCCAGGGGTCTATCCTTAGTCCATTACTTTTTAACATCTATATTAGACCCCTGGCCACTATTGTGGAAGAAGCTGGCTTAATGTTATTCTCGTACGCCGATGACACACAAATTATTTTTACTCTATCTGGAGGGGATGGCAGCAATGTCTCGGCTCTTAAATTGGGGTTGTCTCAGGTGGCTGGCTGGATGAAGGCAAATTTCCTGAGGCTGAACGGTGATAAGACCGAGATTGTTATCCTGGGTAAAGACAAAGATCTCTGGGGCCCACAACATTGGCCCGAGAGTATGGGTCCTACTCCCAAACCGGTGGCCCAGGTTCGCAATCTCGGATTTTTAATCGATGAGAAACTTACGATGCGACAACAGGCTGTCAAAGTGGCTGCCATTTGCTTTGCTACCCTCAAATGGCTCCAGAAAATGTTGTGGATGCTTCCGACCACCACCCAAAGGACGGTGGTCCAGGCTTTGATAACATCTCGCCTGGACAACGGGAATGTCCTGTACCTTGGCGCTGATTTGACAACGTTGAGAAACCTTCAGGTTGCTCAAAACGCGGCCGCCCGGTTGCTACGCAATGTTCCCCGGAAAGCATCCGCATCCCCAGCCCTTCGCGATTTGCATTGGCTAGAAATTAAAAATAGAATCAAGTTTAAGGCTTTATGCTATATTTTTAAGATAAAACAGGGCTCTGCCCCCAAATACCTTCAAAGTCTTATTCATGCCTATACTCCTAGCCGTACCCTCAGATCTGCAGGTAAGGGAGACTTTGTCGTTCCTAGATTCAGGCTGGTGAAGATGGGCGGCCGCTCCTTTTCGCATCTGGCCACCAAAACTTGGAATGCCTTGCCTGTTAGGCTGAAGTTGGAAACTGATCTTGTTAGGTTCCGCAAGGGATTAAAAACTTGGCTTTTTCAGCAATAGTTTTTCTTAGCAACAATGATTCTCCGAACAGCCGTCCCTCTTTTTTAAGCCTTGTAGTTTTTTCTTCTCCAGTCTTTCCCTTGGCGCCGGGAAACCCATTGCGGGTAGCTGTGCGCCTTATACGTTTAAATAAATAAATAAATAAAATGGCAGAGAACATTATTTATGGCATATTTTATGTCACGATACTCCTTTTGATGTGGTGCCACCATGTCTGTGCATAGCATTACAACCACACGTGTCTGTTGGTCCACACGGACAACTGCCCTTGGGCCACACTAAGCTCGAGTAGGTCACACATTTGGAACAGAGTCTTGATTTCTCAATGGCAGAGTACATATAATTGTACGCTAGGAGAGATGTAAGAGGAAGACATGTTTCCGTCATGAGAAAAAAAGGCTAATCATTACGGAGGTGGTCGAACACTACCGACAACTGCCCTGGTGTCACTAAATCTGTGCATGGCGAGCCAACCACACGTGGCTGTGGGCCACTGCTGACCGCTGCATCCAGGCCTCCAGCCTACACTGAGGTCGAGTAGGACACACATTTGGAACTGAGTCTTGATTATGCAAAGGCCTAGTTTATTACATTGTACCGGCATCATCGCAGACTGCATCCCCTCTCAGCCCCGGTGCCACTAAGTCTGTTCCCCGACATTCATGGACACTCTCTGGTAGAAATTTGGTGGCGTCTGAGTCTATGGACTGGAGGTTGTCTTCATCCTCATGTAGCTGATACCGACGTGCTGGTAAAGATGAGGCTGGAGCATTCCACTCCTCAATTTGCCACTTCCGGATGGCCTCCGCCCTCTGCATCACGCCCTGGAGGAGACCCTCCACTGTCCCCCGCATCTCCCTGCCAAATTCACCTCAGACATCAATGAGGACCCACTCAGTTTGCGTCGCCCTACCTTAGTGCACCGCAAGTCACCGTCCCGTGGCGGTGTGCCTGTGCCAGCCGCAGTGCATCCTGGGCCACTGACTCTGTGCAGCTCAAGTCAGGGACCAGGTCTTCTGAGATACAGGATGGCCTCTGAGATGATGGACTTGGGGTCATCGACACCATGTGAAAGTGGCCCTGCGCTGTCCGCTGCCTCTGGCCTTAAGAAAAAATCCTAAACTTACTACCATATTGGTATTCACAGAAGGCACTTACTCATTTCGGTATTCACAGAAGGCACTTACTCATTTCGGTATTCACAGAAGTTTGGAGTCCTAACTTTAGGACTCCTTAATGCCGTCAGTGAATACCAAAAGTCTTAAAGTTAGGGTTTTTCTCAGTTTAGGAGTAGTAAAGTTAGGACTCCTATCTTTACTACTCCTAAAATGAGAACAATCCAAACTTTAAGAATTTCAGTAGTCACAGAAGGCATTTAGGAGTCCTAAAGTTAGGACTCCTAACTTCTGTGAATACCGAAATGAGTAATTGGACATTTGGACTACGTGATGAGGTTGTATACGTACATATGAATCTCACAGTTTCCTGCTATGTTAGGTGTGATTGGCCTGTTTCTGCGTATGAGCGGACCAGTTGTGTCCACTGTTCTGCAGTGTGGGGGTTGCACTTTGTACCACATCGTCAAAGTGGAAGTGCAGTTATTGCTATGTGTGTGTACAGCAGTGTGCCATGGGGATCAGGGACATGATCCAGGGTCATTGTGGGTGTGCAGTGTGCTACACATTGTTCTGCATGTGTGTCATTGTGCCAATCTACCCCCGACCCCCCGGTCCCTGGTCGTTGCTCACCCTATTGATGTTGTGTCAGGTCCTCTCGAGCTGAGTCCCGACTCCCACCTCCTTGCACCGTCTCCACACTGATGACTGTGGCCTCCATTTCCTCCAGCTCCTCCTGTGGCGCAGAACTCCCACCTCCTGTCGTAATTGCTGCCTTCCAGTTGGCAGTGGGTTTGTGCTTGGTGTGGCTTTTCACATCATGCCGGCGCCTCTTGACGGCCTCGACTGCATTCACGTTAGTCTCATTGTGGGTCAGTTGATGGTAGTGTACTGTCACCTCCGTTACACTGATCTGGTTGTCCCGTAGACTGCACCCAGTCTTCCTCTTCCTCTTCTCCTTGGCCTTCCCTGAGCCCGAGATTCCTTGCTGGAGGTCTGTGGGGCTTGAGGGGTTCGCGTTGGCCTCTGTACTAGGTCCGGGTGCATCCATGGTGCTAAGCACTTTGAATTGTTTTTGGTGTATTGTTTTTGTTGCTTTTATAGTGAATTTTCCCACCTCACGCGTGGATTTGGAGGCCTGTCGCAGGTTTTCGCAGCTTTTTGTATTGCGATTGGCCTCATCGCAACTTTTTTGCGTTAGTTTATCGCATTTTTGCAGCAGTGTGTTGTATTTATCTCAGACATTTGGCGATGTTGCCGTGGGTCTATCACATAGTACCTAGGTGTTGTGAATACTGAGTTAACACGGCGTTGTTTTTCTGCGATAGACTGCGGTATGAAGAGTTGTGTTAAGCTACTTTTGTGGTAATTATCACAAGTTCTTGAGTATTGCACTGAACTGTATGTTACTATATTACGCCTGTATACCTTTGTATATCTCTATTCTATCAGGTTTGGACTTTCTCACAATTTTATTCCTTGGCATGGACCTTCCTGCAATTCATTATTATATAACTCCTGTTTTCTTTAATCTTATGGGCTTAGAGGAGTTTGCCCCTCCCCTCTCGGGCCATGTATTAACATTCGTGTTGCATGTTATCTCTCTGTCATTTTTATTTCCTAATTTATTTCCTTTTCTTTAAGAAGGGAGATGTGTTATAAGCTTCCCGCATTATCCCCCTTTCCTTTCCTTTCCTTTCCTTTCCTTTCCTTTCCTTTCCTTTCCTCTCCTCTCCTCTCCTCTCCTCTCCTCTCCTTTCCTTTCCTTTCCTTTTCTTTCCTTTCCTTTCCTTTCCTTTCCTTTCCTTTCCTCTCCTCTCCTCTCCTCTCCTCTCCTTTCCTCTCCTTTCCTTTCCTTTCCTTTCCTTTCGTTTCCTTCCCTTCCCTTTCCTTTCCTTTCCTTTCCTTTCCTTTCCTTTCCTTTCCTTTCCTTTCCTTTCCTTTCCTTTCCTTTCCTTTCCTTTCCTTTCCTTTCCTTTCCTTTCCTTTCCTTTCCTTTCCTCTCCTTTCCTCTCCTTTCCTCTCCTGATGCTATGCCGAGGTCAGATACGTTCATGCTTACTTATGTGCATATAAAGAGCAGCTTTGAAAATAGGTAGAAAACCCTCCCATAAAAACGTTTAGCAAAAGTCCTAAAGTGGATAAACATATGCCAGGGTCACCAAACTCTGTGATTCATGATGAACACATTGTACACACAGATGTCATGAGTAATGCGTCCTAAAGTGCGTAAACCTATGCCAGGGTCACTAAACTCTGTGATCCATGATGAACACATTGTACATACATATGTCATGGGTTAGAAAAGTCTAAACACATTGTACATATATAGCTGTCATGGGTAAGCAGAACCTGAACACTTTGTGCATACAGATGTCATGGGATAGTAGACCATGAATACTCTTTACATACAGATGTCATGAGTAAGCAGACCCTGAACATATTGTACATACAGATGTCATGGGTAAGCAGAACCTGAATCTCAGGATGGATAACATACTATAAAAGCTATAATCAGGAAATTATTTGCATTTGAACAATCTGCATTGCTCTGCCTTTGAGGTTGTGCTTTAATAGGCTTTTCATCATAGTGAAGGACTTTTTAGATAGTTCGATCATGACTTACCACCAGTGGAAGACCGCCCTAGAAGGGATTCAAAAGAGAGACTATTAGTAAGGATTGCTTTGTGAGGCGAGTTAAGTCTGCTAAAGTCTCTTTTAAGTGTAGTTGTTCTCCATCTATACATCTCATCACTGACTCACCCCGGCTCCCTGCACTCAGAGGCTTTAAACGTTGGTGCCTGGCTGTGGAGTTGCATCTGTGCACCATGTCAGCGCCATCCTCTGCTTGAGAGCCCCCCTATGTGTCCTGGGTGTTACTCTTAGGTACGTCTCATGAAGCCCAAGATCCAAGCACTCACAAACGTTTAATGAAGTGTGTCTGGAAACCTAAAGCAGTCTCACTCCTGGAAACCTAGTGAATGTTATTTTCATTTGAGTAAATCTGTAGGTAGGTACACTGAAGGCCCCTTCTCATAGAAAGACCTACCTTCCAAAACACTCTGGGGCATGTTATCAAGAACAGAGTTAAAATTATCACCTGCTTAGCGGCATTTTTGTGCAATAATGGGCTTGATATTATGCCCTGGCTTCAGGGTGAGGATCTTAAGTCTGATTATTATTACACCACTGCCTCCAGTGTGAGGCCTTTAAGTCGGATTATTATTACACCGCTGGCTCCAGTGTGAGGCTTTTAAGTCTAATTATTATTACACCACTGCCTCCAGTGTGAAACTCTTAAGTCTGATTTGTATTATACCACCAGCTGCAGTGGGAGGTGCTTACGTTGGATTATTATTATTACACCGCTAGCTCCAGTGTGAGACCCTTAACTCTCATTATTATTACACCGCTAGCTCCAGGGCGGGGTCTCTAAGACTGATTATTATTACACCGCTGGCTCCAGGGTGGGGTCTCTAAGACTGATTATTATTACACCGCTGGCTCCATTGCCAGGCCTTTAATTCTGATTATTATTACGCCGCTGGCTCCATTGCTGGGCCTTTAAGTCTGATTATTATTACACCGCTAGCTCCAATGTGAGGCCGCTAAGTCTGAATATTATTACACCGCTGGCTCCAGTGTGAGGTCACTAAGTCTGATTATTATTACACCCCTGGCTCCAGTGTGAGGCCTCTACGTCTGAATATTATTACACCGCTTGCTCCAGGGTGAGGCCCTTCATTTTGATTATTATTACACCGCTTGCTCCAGGGTGAGGCCCTTAATTTTGATTATTATTACACCGCTGGCTGCAGTGTGATGCTTTTAGGTCTGATTAATATTACACCCCTGGCTCCAGTGTAAGACGCTTCAGTCTGATTATTATTACGCCGCTGGCTCCAATTTGCGGCCGCTAAGTCTGAATATTATTACACTGCTGGCTCCAGGGTGAGGCCTTTAAGTCTGATTTTTATTACACCCCTTGCTCCAGTGTGAGGCCTCTAAGTCTGAATATTATTACATTGCTATGTCCAGCGAGAGGCCCTTAAGTCTGATTATTATTACACCGCAAGCTCCAGTACAAGGCCCCTAAGTCTGATTATTTTTACACACTGGCTCCAGTGCAAGGCCCTTAAGTCTGATTATTATTACACACTGGCTCCAGTGCAAGGCCCTTAAGTCTGATTATTATTACACCGCTGGCTCTGGTGTAAGGCCCTTAAGTCTGATTATTATTACACCGCTGGCTCCATTGCGAGGCCCTTAAGTCTGATTATTATTACACCGCTGGCTCCATTGCGAGGCCCTTAAGTCTGATTATTATTACACCGCTGGCTCCAGTGTGAGGCCTTTGAGTCTGATTATTATTACACACTGGCTCGAGTGTGAGGTCCTTAAGTCTGATTATTATTACACACTGGCTCCAGTGTGAGGTCCTTAAGTCTGATTATTACACACTGGATCCAGTGTGAGGCCCTTAAGTCTGATTATTATTACACCGTTGGCTCCAGTGTGAGGCCCTTAAGTCTGATTATTATTACACACTGGCTCCAGTGTGAGGTCCTTAAGTCTGATTATTATTACACACTGGATCCAGTGTGAGGCCTTTGAGTCTGATTATTATTACACACTGGCTCGAGTGTGAGGTCCTTAAGTCTGATTATTATTACACACTGGCTCCAGTGTGAGGTCCTTAAGTCTGATTATTACACACTGGATCCAGTGTGAGGCCCTTAAGTCTGATTATTATTACACCGTTGGCTCCAGTGTGAGGCCCTTAAGTCTGATTATTATTACACACTGGATCCAGTGTGAGGCCCTTAAGTCTGATTATTATTACACACTGGATCCAGTGTGAGGTCCTTAAGTCTGATTATTATTACACACTGGATCCAGTGTGAGGCCCTTAAGTCTGATTATTATTACACACTGGATCCAGTGTGAGGCCATTAAGTCTGATTATTATTACACCGTTGGCTCCAGGGTGAGGCCTTTAAGTCTGATTATTATTACACACTGGATCCAGTGTGAGGCCCTTAAGTCTGATTATTATTACACACTGGATCCAGTGTGAGGCCCTTAAGTCTGATTATTATTACACACTGGATCCAGTGTGAGGCCCTTAAGTCTGATTATTATTACACACTGGATCCAGTGTGAGGCCCTTAAGTCTGATTATTATTACACACTGGATCCAGTGTGAGGCCCTTAAGTCTGATTATTATTACACACTGGCTCCAGTGTGAGGTCCTTAAGTCTGATTATTATTACACACTGGATCCAGTGTGAGGCCCTTAAGTCTGATTATTATTACACACTGGATCCAGTGTGAGGCCATTAAGTCTGATTATTATTACACCGTTGGCTCCAGGGTGAGGCCTTTAAGTCTGATTATTATTACACACTGGATCCAGTGTGAGGCCCTTAAGTCTGATTATTATTACACACTGGATCCAGTGTGAGGCCCTTAAGTCTGATTATTATTACACCGCTTGCTCCAGGGTGAGGCCTTTAATTTTGATTATTATTACAACGCTGGCTCCAGTGTAAGACGCTTCAGTCTGATTATTATTACGCCGCTGGCTCCAATTTGAGGCCGCTTAGTCTGAATATTATTAAACTGCTGGCTCCAGGATGAGGCCTTTAAGTCTGATTATTATTACATTGCTATGTCCAGCGAGAGGCCCTTAAGTCTGATTATTATTACACCGCTGGCTCCAGTGTGAGGCCCTTGAGTCTGATTATTATTACACCGCTGGCTCCAGTGTGAGGCCCCCAAGTCTGATTATTATTACACCGCTGGCTCCAGTGTGAGGCCTTTGAGTCTGATTATTATTACACACTGGCTCCAGTGTGAGGCCTTTGAGTCTGATTATTATTACACACTGGCTCCAGTGTGAGGCCCTCAAGTCTGATTATTATTACACCGCTGGCTCCAGGGTGAGGCCCTTAAGTCTGATTATTATTACACCGCGGCCTCCAGTGTGAGGCTCTTAAGTCTGATTATTATTACACCGCTGGCTCCAGGGCGAGGCCCTTGAGTCTGATTATTATTACACACTGGCTCTAGTCTGAGGCCCTTAAGTCTGATTATTATTACACGGCTGGCTCCAGGGCGAGGCCTGGTCGTTCACATGGGAGGATAGCACAGAGTGTCCACAGGGAATATAAACTCAAAGCCCCTGTGTTCAAACCACAGCTCCTCCCCCTGAGGGGTGGCCCTTGTTACGCCTGGCAGATTTCACGTGGACAGCATACACCATATTCACTCTAAAAAGCGGTCTCCCTGTTTCTCACATCCTGTTATCCATCTACTAATCCTTGCGTAAGTTGGTGCCAGAATAGTCAATTCTCATCTGTTCAGAGCTTCTCCTCAGAGCTCTGGTGCATTGCAGCAGACTCCTAGGGCCAGGGGTGGGCATGAAGGATCAATGCACCTACTGCAGGGATCTGAGCTTTAATCCAAGGTGAAGGATCTGAGCTCCTGAAGGTCCGCACAGCCTTTCATCCTCCTGAGGATGATAAAAGGACAAACACATACTTATTACCTGTCGATATGATCAATAGAGAGAGGGAAGAGTTAAGGATGCAATCAATGGAGTGGAGGTCCCCCCTGAATGAACAGATCACAAACACCCTGGGTTTGCTCTCCTCCACTGGCCCATGGGAGGCCTGTGAGACTTGTGTGAACCATACTCTGTCCTGGAGCCTGGTGGCTGGGTCCTGCCTCTGCCTGGAGCAAAGCAAGGATGGGGAAGGAACACAACACACCTGGGATTCATTCTCAGGATTACATTAGAAGCTAGCTGACAAGAATAGTGCATAGAGGCGGTACTCACCAGAAGGCCTCCCTGGAAGGGAAGAAAAGAGGAAACATGATGATCAGAGGAGCAGAAACATTAATAACAAGAAGGTAACTCACTGATGCATCGTGCAATCCCCTCCACACACAATGGTATCTGTTTATGGTCATGTGAGGAGAGGTCCACGTGATTAGAAACCCCAGTGACTCCGGGACCACCTCTGACCGAGCCACCCTTCTGCAGCACTCTCGTGCCTGGATACCCTCTCGCGCCATTAGCCATGCTGTTGACTGAGATCAGAGCTCATTCACAGAAACAGACCCACAGCACTCTGCATCCATGCAAGGAAGGGGGTCATACATTGTGGAGCAGCCCGTGCCAGCGTAGAGGCGTGGCGCTGCCACACCGTGTTCAACCTCACCAGCTGCGCTTCCGCTGCGTGATACACGTGTCGTCATTGTGTGAGCCGATTGTTAATGAAAATATACATTGGGGTTCAGTTACAAGCCCATTGCGCCGCCGAAGCGCCTCTTTTTTGGATGCACCGGCGGCGCAGTGTGCCTGCCCATATTTACGCCACACTGAGGAAAATTGAATTTTGCCTTGTTATATGTGCCTACGTGTTCCCCATCCTATGTTATATGTGCATGTTCGATATGCATATATTCCCCTCTGATCGATTAAAGACGCAATTATAGTTGTGTCCAACGTTAGTATGCCAGTTTCCAGTTCTCGTGAAAGCAACGAGTATTAGGCCTATGTTGCCACGTTTTACAGTGTGCACGTTAATTCATTGAATTGTCCCCGTTTCTAGGCCTCAAAGGGCCCGGACACCAGATTCAAGCTCCAGTCTCCTGAACCCACTCCGAGGAGCGATGCAGTCCCCACCTGCATCCCTGACCCTTCACTTACTTCCTGCCGCGCAGCGCAGTGCCCAGCCTGGCTCTGCCTGCCTGTCTGCCAAGAATATGTTATGCCTCTAGTTATCAGTTCAGCTCTCCGTCTTCACATTCCTAAGCTAGCGAACCACATAAACAGCTTCAGCTATAGTCTAGTCTTTCTGTCTCCATGCAAGAGAATTACTGTATTAATATTCATGAAGATTCATAGCACACGCAATACATGAAGAATATATGCATGCACCAGCCTTAGTGTCAAGTAGCCTTTGCCCTGATAACTTTTAGATTCTATCAACATGTACTCCAAAACACCAGATACCAGATATGCTATAGGTACATGTCGTCCTGACATCGCAGACTTTCGTCTCCTCTTCTAGTGCAGAAGTCATAGCCCCCAGTTCTCCCCGGTAACACGTCATGGCCCGTTTACGCGCACCACTAGGTTAAAGGTCCCAGCTGCTCAGGTAGCCCCCTCTATGTATCCACCCACTTTATGACACTTCTGTGACGTTCTCATCACATGTCTACGTGCACGCCCTGTGCACGCCTTCTTTTCACGCCCATGTGTTCTTATCTTACGCTTGTCACTAGTTACGCCTACTGTATGTAATATAATTGTGATGTTTTACTATATATACTTTGTACTGCTGATGAAACGTTGCAGCTGCCTTCTATGCCCTTTTATTTCAGGCTGTCCCGATCCTGTCCCTTCCCTTTTGCCTGAATAAAGCCCGTTCGACTCAGATTCCTAGGATCCTGCCTCTTATTTATTGAGCTTTCTGTTATTATTAATGTATTCAAAAATAGTACCGGTATTTAATTATTTACTTACCACATAAATGGCGCCTGAACAGGGACTTGCCCTTTCCCCACGCGCTGGCGATGTAACGCAGGCCCCCTGACCCTCTGCAGCCGTGACGGAACTCTACCGTGCACGTGCAGATATTTCTGCTTCAAGTCTCCCTCAGGCCCACGGAGGAGACGGAGACTGCGGTCCGGCATCCAGACGAGGCGGTGTGGAATGCGGTTCGTCCCGACCAGAGCCCAAGCCGAGAGAGCAAGGTCCGAGGTATCCGGAGGCCCACCTGTTTCTGAAGTCCGAAGTTCGTAGTCCGACGTAGCAGTCCAGTCCAGTTCGAGGCCTTCCAGTTTCTGCTTCCCGGTGAGTACCGTTGCGGGGGAAGTATCTAGACAGGATCATTAGTTTGTTCCTGGTCCGATGGGTTTGGGTACACAGATCCAGTTCGAAGTATTCACCTAGGTGGATACGGTATGACGTGTCCCTTTATGAGACCGGTATGTTCTGTACTGTTTTAGCAGTGCATCCAGTAATTCTAGAAAGTCCGTTCTCGAGAAATTCAAGTGTTATGTTTTCAGTGTATCTGGAAGTATTTCTGTTCGAACTGTTTTTAATGTATTTCTATGTCGTGGTATGAGTGATTTGTTTGCCATTTCATTACTGTGATTATTGTGTATTGTGTTTAGCTCCAGTAAGATCCGATCATGCCTCTGTTTTCGAAATTACGTCAGATCAAAACCAGAAAAGGGTTACTCGAAGAATCAGTTCCTGTCCCTCCTAGGGACAGTCCTGGACATTTTATGTATCACAAGCATGGCTTAGATGCCATATTATATATAGATTTATGGGTGGATTACACCAAGGATCTTGAAGAGAAATATAGATGGCCTGTATCAGGTACATGGGATGCCGAGTGCATCATGCGAGTAGAAGAAGCATTATGGAAAAAGAAAGCCAGACAATCCCAGAAAGATGCCATCGAGTTATGGCGCAAAGAATCTCATAGAAGAACCGAAAAAGAATTCAGAAAAACAGAATTAAGTAGGGAATCCTCAGAAAAAGCCCAAGAAAGGGAATTAATCGAAGAAGGTGAACGAGTTAGAGCAGAACAGTCAGACAGACAGAGAAATGCCCTTATTAAAGGTATGTATCCTCTTCTTGCCGAGGGCTTGCCAAAGGCAACCCCGGAAGCACCCTGTAATTTACCGCCACCATTGGTCCCGATTAAGCTACGTCATAAACCGACCGCAGCTGAAATTTTTCTTTCGTCCTATTTGGACGACACAGTCCCAGCATATGCAAATCCTATTCCTCCCGCTCACGCTCAGCCTCCTGTTAATAATGTAATTCCTGTTCCTCCAGCCACTGGTCCCGGGGGCCAAGTTAATGTGCCAGTACCCCCGGACCAGCCCACAGTAAATGTACCCGTTTTGCCAGTCACTCTGCCAGCCCGTACAGTATTAACTGACGATTCCAGCTCAGGAGGGGCTGAAGGAGGTGCTCCTATCACCCCGCCTCAAGTTAGACGACTGACGCCGCGAGACGCAGCGTTACAGCGTACGCCAAAACTAGCTACATACGCAGACCTCAAGAGACTTCTTACCGATTGTATATATGATCCAGTCCCAGGCGAAGATCACATGATATTATATTCCGTACGTTTAAGACGGGTTGCCAACTTTTTGGTCACCCTGCCCGACATGAAGGAACATCTAGACAGAATATATCGTTTTGTCCGTATAGGAGAGAATCCAGGAAGTATTCACGAAGCTATGACACACAGAAAAGTCGAGACTCAACATATGATTTTACAGTTCTTGATTAACTGTTTAATAAGAGAGCAAGATTATCCTGATAAAGATAAAGACGAGATGAAAGCTCTGACTAGGTGGAGTGACAATATAGCCGAGGGAAAACACAGAACACAAGGTAGTGTAGAAAGCATGTACAAGAAAATTCGTAAGGAAATTATAAGTATACACCAAAAAGAGGAAGCAAAAAGAGCAACCGAGAAAGAGAATGACTCTTCTAGTGAAGAGGTAGACAGCGAGAATCCCTCCAGAATAGCGTATGTAGGTAGAACTAGACTTTCCGACCGACATTCACGCCTAGATTACAAGAAAGTTTTTCCTCCTCCAGTATCAGAACAGTGTTCTCTTGAACAAGTATTCCAGGCCACCGATCAAATTCTGAAATCACGAATAGGTTATAGCGAGCTTAGTACAATGCATGAACAAGAACTAGCCCGATCAGCAGTCCGATGGACTAGTGATTCTACCACGTTTCCAGATGAAATAGTGGCCCAAACGTTTCTGAAACTGCCCCCAGCCGAGCAGCGTCTGGTGGGTATGTATATGATCCAGCACCTCATTACATTGTATGAGGGTCAGCATTCCGATCCAGGTCCTTTACATGATGTGCTGAACGAGTTACTCTTAAACAGATGGAAAGGTCTAGGTACCGATTTAATTAGTGTCATTTTAGAACAGCGCCACAAATACAGAACGTTCCTGAATCCACATTTTGTTCCTGTCCCACCCCCAGAAAGAAAATCATTCTATATCGACAGACAGAATCCGTTACGAGAAGTACATCCAGTTAAGGTAGAAGGGGGTGGTCTAGAACGAGTATTTGTTTACACCCCTATCACAAAAATAGAACTCTTGGAAATGAAGAAGTTAATACCCTGTCACGATAAAGATCCAGCAGGGTTCCACCGTGAATTAAAGGACATGCTCCGTATGGGAGAATACACGTATCCTGATATCATTAAAATGTTAAAGGTCCTGTTGCCTGCGGGCATATATGAAAAACTCAAAGAAAAAGAATGGGAGGTGGGAGAGAAAAAGATAGATTGGACCGCATTAGAGACTGAAGATAACACACGAGTCCCAGGTACTGGTCTTGGGGATAAAGCTAAAGCATTGCCCGAGTTATTGATACAAGTTTTGCCAAGATTACTAGCCACGAAAAAGGAAGATTGGGATGCCATCTCAGCCTGTAAACAGAAACAAGATGAAGATACCAGTGATTTTTATTCTAGATTTGAGAAATGTTTCATTATTAATAGTGGTCTGAAAACAAGTAGTGAGTCGTATCCACATCTTTTTGTTACCAAGCTAGTCGAGAATTCAAGTCCACAAGTTAAAAATCGAGTACTGAAAGTCGAAAGTACCTGGCAAGCTAATACTCCGTCACAGATGCTCCAGATGCTACAGTACCACCAGAACAGAATCAGGGAAGAGCAGGAACACGAAAGAAGATGTATGAAAGACACGAAAATGAAAGTACTAGTTGCACAGTCTGTTCCGCAAGACAGTCAGAAGAGGGGTCCGAATCAAGCTAGTCATCCTACAGCTCCCGTTAAAGGGACCTGCAATTACTGTAAACAGCCAGGTCATTATATAAACGAATGTGCAGTTCTGAAACACAACATAGCTACAGGTAAGACGAAAGAGAGACCACGTCCGCCTAGACAAGAACAGGTTCCGCAGAATGTCCAGACACCGCAGAACGCACAACAGACAGTTACAGTACCGCAGCCTATAGCTGCCACACAGCACGTTACGCAGCAGATGTACCAGTACGCACAGTCAGAGTATCCAGATTATCAGCCGTATTCATGAAACAGCCTAGAGAGGGAGGTTGGCTTGCCTCTCATCGAGATTCCTGTAGATCAAGAGGGTCCCTATGTGCATAGTCAAGTATTAGGGAAAGACAGAAAGTTTCTGATTGATACAGAGGCAAGTAGGACTACTATCAGTCATGACGAGGTTCCAGGGGCTCCACTCTCAGGCTCTAGAAATGTTTCCCTTGGATTTTCAGGAAAGCCTATTGTTAATGAAATATCGAAACCAGTTACTCTAGAAGTTGGTCCATTGTCCCGAACTACAGACTTGTTACTTACGAAATCATGTCCAGAAAATTTACTAGGCATTAGGACCCTGAAAGAATTAGGGGCAGTCATATGCTGCTCCCCAGAAGGGGTGCGACTGTTTTTGCGAGACTTTAAAGGTCATTATGTATTACGTGATTTTGATCCAAGATTATTGAATGTACCACAGCATTTATGGGCGCAAGGTCCAACTGATGTAGGCTGTATGCACATCACACCCTATCGTGTCACTCTGAAACAAGGTGTTGTATTACCACGAATCCGACAGTACAAATTGCCACCTGAGGCTGTAGTAGCCTTATCCAAAATTATTGACGAGCTAATTGCTCAGGGAGTAGTTGTAGAAACAGACTCCAATGTATGTAATTCTCCTATCATTCCGATTCTGAAACGTACTGATCCCAATGCACCTCCAGTTTATCGATTAGTGATTGATCTTCGAGAACTTAATAAATGTATCATACCCCAGTACCCTGTGGTCCCAGATATTTCTTCCCTATTAACTGCCATTGATTCAGAAGCTACGTTCTTCACTTTTATCGATCTCAAGAACGCATTCTTTAGTGTCCCCATTCATCCAGACAGCCAATTCCTATTCGGATTCTGTTTAAATGGAAGAAGCTATAAATTCACACGAGCTCCTCAAGGTTTCACAGAAAGTCCTAGTATTTACAGTCAAGCACTTAAAAGACAACTAGACAATATTCACATGCCAACTGACACTGCCCTGCTCCAGTATGTTGATGATCTATTGATCACAGCCCGTTCTGAACGTGACTGCGAACGTGCGTCACTTACAGTCTTGTATTTCCTGGCCGAGATGGGGCACAAGGTGTCCCCTTCCAAATTGCAATTCTGTGTCCAGCAAGTGGTCTACCTTGGACACTTACTGTCCAAGAGGGGTAGGCAGTTGACACCTGACCGCATCCAGTTAATAGCACATCTTCCACAGCCCAAGACTCAGAAGGAGGTACGAGCTTTTATCGGCCTCACTTCTTACTGCAGACAATGGATTCCTCAGTACGCATTTCTAGCCAAACCACTGATACAGTTAACGACACAGGAGGCAGCCGTATCGACTGTCCTCCCTTGGACCCAAGAACATACACTTGTTTTCAATGAGTTAAAGAAAGCCTTATGTAATGCACCTGTTCTAGCAACACCAACTACAGTAAGCCTTTTACACTTTTTGTTACTGAACGTGATGGTACAGCATTATCTGTTCTCACGCAAGATCAAGCAGGACAACACAAGCCTTGTGCTTATTTTTCAAGCACATTAGATCCAGTAGCCCAGGCTCTGCCTGCGTGCCTCAAGTCAGTTGCAGCCACAGCTCTAGCTATCAGACAAAGTGATGCCATAGTGTTAGGACATTCCCTGACAGTACAAGTTCCACACTCTGTGGAAGTTCTTTTAAACCGTACACAGACTCAGCACTTGACAATTGCACGTTTAACAGGTTATGAACTGACATTGTTTCAGCCACACATAGAAATCAGACGCTGCAACATTTTAAATCCAGCCACACTGTTACCGTCAGTTACCCCAAATCCTGCCACACATGACTGTGTGGAAGTTGTTAACACCATGACAAAACCAAGACAAGACTTGACAGACATTGCATTACCTGACCCCGACCTGACACTTTATGTGGATGGTTCATGTATGAGAACAAGTACAGGAGAACTAGTAGCCGCGTATGCAGTGACTACTGAAACTGAAGTTATAGAAACACACCGTATTGACACCCTGTCTGCTCAAGCAGCAGAGCTCGTCGCTCTGACCCAAGCCTGCATACGAGCGAAGAACCTAAAAGTAAACATATACACGGATTCACGTTATGCATTCGGAGTCGTACACGACTTTGGAGTGCTCTGGCAAGAAAGAGGTTTTATGACTTCTCTTGGAACCAAGATTCAGCATGGCCCCCTCATTCAAGCTCTGTTAAATGCAATACATTTACCGACAGCTATCGCCATTATGAAGTGCAAAGCACATACGAAAGTCACTGACACCATTTCCCAGGGTAACGATCTAGCAGATCGAACAGCCAAGCTTACAGCCCAGACTCCAGACATTCCAGTTAACACGACACGGACAGACATTCCAGATCAGACTACTTGTATGACAGTTAAGGACCCTACACAAGACGTAGTAGATATACAGTTACATGCTACTCCCGATGAAATTAAGAAATGGTCCGAACAAGGAGGGGTCCAGACAGATCAAGGATGGTTGACGAAGGGAAAAGCCACATGGTTTCTCCCCGACTCTATGGTTCAAGTCATTATTAACACCGCACATAGTCCAGCACACTTAGGAGAAAAAGCCATGCTAGACAGTATTCAGAACCTCTGGTTTAACAAGCATTTACGAGCAGCAGCCAAGCAGAAAGTGCGTACCTGCATGATCTGTTGTCAGTTCAATCCAGGTAAAGGTGTCCCGGTGGAACAAGGTGGATTCCATCCTCCTGACCACCCTTTTGAAGTCCTCCAGATGGATTATATTCAGATGGATCGATGTCGAGGTTTCAAGTATGTCCTCGTAGTTGTATGCGCTTTGTCCAGGTGGACAGAAGCCTATCCAGTCCCAGATTACACTGCTGCGACCACTGCCAGGCAGTTGGTTCGTGAGTATTTTCCCCGCTATGGATTGCCTAGGGTCGTGTATTCAGATAACGGCCAGCCATTCTCATCCGAACTCATGAAACAAGTATCCCTTCTGTTAGGGTACCAGTGGAAGTTCCATTGTGTACGACATCCCGAAGCAGCCGGTCTCGTAGAGAGACATAACCAGACTCTGAAAATCCGAATCGCCAAAGTATGTGCAGAGAAAGGTGTAGATTGGATGGTAGCACTGCCAGTCGCCCTTTTCTATATGAGAATGGTCACTCATTCCCGTTCAGGTCTATCTCCGTATGAGGTTGTGTTCGGTCGTCCCCCAAATATGTGGGGTGCACCTAGACCACGTACAATTACAGATGTTGACAGTAATATGCTGACAGATTATTTGGCCGCCTTGATGTCTGCACTACAATCTTGTCGTTCACAGGTTGCCGCTGCTTTTCCAGACAACACCGAAGTGAAACCGCATGAGGTCATACCAGGGGACCTGGTACTTGTGAGGAACTTTGATCGTTCAAGTCCGCTGGAGCCCCGCTGGAAGGAGCCCCGCCTTGTACTGCTAACAACAAGGACCGCCGTGAAGATTGAAGGAAGGAAGGGGTGGTTACACTCCAGTCATGTAAAGAGATTTCATGGACTCAAACCAAAGACATTTCTCAAGGACTGCCCCGTTCTCAAGGACTGCCCAGACTCTGAATCTAAACTTCCCCTGTTAGAGAAAACTCCGCAGCAGGAGTATAAAGATAAGCTAAGGTCTAGTAAGTCAGCCAGTTTAATTGTCTAAGTCCCTCTCGGGTGAAACGGTTAGACAGGTTCCTGACATGTATGAGATAGACCCACACAGTGAGAGAGTTAGTCAAAACTCTAAGAGAATACGTTACCAAAAGAATCTTCGAAGTAGATGTATTGTTACTCTGTTTTTTCTGATATTTCTGAGTCTTATGGTTACCTGCATAAGTTATGCTTTACATTTATGTTTTCCAATTAATTCACATGTACATATGTTTTCTAATGTTACAGTAGAGCACACATTTAGTGACCTGCCTCCTCACGAGTTATCCTATCGTCTTGCCATGCGCAATAATACGTTTATCCGAATGTTACACTATTCACACCAGACCAGCAATGCCACTAATTGTTGGGTGTGTGGTCGACTCCCCCCTTTCCAGACACCGAAGGGAGTTCTGCCACTTTTTCCTTATCCGTTTTCACATAATGGTTCGTGTGGAGCATGGTCCACGTTAACGTCATCCTCAAATGATATGTCCCTTCTGAATAGAACATGTTTCCCAGACAAGAAAGGTATTTCCCATAGAACAGGGTTAGATCTAGAAAATGAAGTATATGATCTAGGTAATTATTCCTCGAATTTCATGGTTTTGAATGTTCAGTCCGAGACTACTCCAGATTTGCCTGCTATTTTAGTTCTACCCGTTAAAGGCGAATTATGTGTCAGAAAGAATGGTTCAGCACATGTAGGTCATAGTGATTGTACTACTATGGTCGAGTATAGTGACAGTGGGAAATCTATTTTCAAAGCCTCACGTCATTCTTATTTTGTTTGTGGTCAGACCGCATATGTACGTCTGCCCCTCGATTGGGATGGAACATGTTATATTGCCTTCCTACTGCCACCAGTTTTCCTAGCCCCATCCGATTATCACAGAAACACACATCTAGTACACGTTAGACATAGAAGGGAGATCGAGTCCCCAATTGTCGATCAAACTGAAACTGCCTCAGAACAATATCAAGACTTCAATAAAGGTTTCTTTTTCTTTATAGGTCCTGTCCAGAATAGTAAGTTAATACGTAGGCTAACCAGAACCCTTGAAGCAGTAGTGAATGAGACTACTTCCGCTCTAGGCAACTTAACTGAAGAGCAATCTGCTATGAGATTTGTCGTGCTCCCGTCCTTGACGTCATACTGGCCGATAGGGGAGGGGCTTGTAGAGTCATCGGATCTAGTTGCTGCATTTTCATTCCTAATAACGCACCGTCTGTTTATTCAGCTATAACCAGACTTCATAAAATTGCCCATCAGTTACACCAGAATCCAGGCACCTGGACATGGTCCGGTTGGCTCTGGAGTATAATATCTGCATGGGGATGGAAAGTATTGTCATTCCTGGGTATAGCAGTAATGATCATATTCAGTTGCTGCCTCTGTTTACAATGTGGCCCTGCGATTTGCGGCTTGTGTGCTACCTCTTGTATTCCTAGTCCTAAGTCCCGTTCCAAGACAATTCGAGACGAGCAAATGATGCTATATGAACAGATAGATGGTATCATGAATATTGATGTTTCCTGATGGAAACGTAGGGCACAAGGAGGGAATGAGGAAAATTGAATTTTGCCTTGTTATATGTGCCTACGTGTTCCCCATCCTATGTTATATGTGCATGATCGATATGCATATATTCCCCTCTGATCGATTAAAGACGCAATTATAGTTGTGTCCAACGTTAGTATGCCAGTTTCCAGTTCTCTTGAAAGCAACGAGTATTAGGCCTATGTTGCCACGTTTTACAGTGTGCACGTTAATTCATTGAATTGTCCCCGTTTCTAGGCCTCAAAGGGCCCGGACACCAGATTCAAGCTCCAGTCTCCTGAACCCACTCCGAGGAGCGATGCAGTCCCCACCTGCATCCCTGACCCTTCACTTACTTCCTGCCGCGCAGCGCAGTGCCCGGCCTGGCTCTGCCTGCCTGTCTGCCAAGAATATGTTATGCCTCTAGTTATCAGTTCAGCTCTCCGTCTTCACATTCCTAAGCTAGCGAACCACATAAACAGCTTCAGCTATAGTCTAGTCTTTCTGTCTCCATGCAAGAGAATTACTGTATTAATATTCATGAAGATTCATAGCACACGCAATACATGAAGAATATATGCATGCACCAGCCTTAGTGTCAAGTAGCCTTTGCCCTGATAACTTTTAGATTCTATCAACATGTACTCCAAAACACCAGATACCAGATATGCTATAGGTACATGTCGTGCTGACATCGCAGACTTTCGTCTCCTCTTCTAGTGCAGAAGTCATAGCCCCCAGTTCTCCCCGGTAACACGTCATGGCCCGTTTACGCGCACCACTAGGTTAAAGGTCCCAGCTGCTCAGGTAGCCCCCTCTATGTATCCACCCACTTTATGACACTTCTGTGACGTTCTCATCACATGTCTACGTGCACGCCCTGTGCACGCCTTCTTTTCACGCCCATGTGTTCTTATCTTACGCTTGTCACTAGTTACGCCTACTGTATGTAATATAATTGTGATGTTTTACTATATATACTTTGTACTGCTGATGAAACGTTGCAGCTGCCTTCTATGCCCTTTTATTTCAGGCTGTCCCGATCCTGTCCCTTCCCTTTTGCCTGAATAAAGCCTGTTCGACTCAGATTCCTCGGATCCTGCCTCTTATTTATTGAGCTTTCGGTTATTATTAATGTATTCAAAAATAGTACCGGTATTTAATTATTTATTTACCACAACACAAAGCCAAACTGTGTCGCTTTTCATGGTCTTGTAAATACGGCCGCCTTTCACTTATTACTCAGGATGATGGAGGGGCTCCACCGGGGTCGCTGTGGGTGTTCCATGGACCCTGACGCATTTCCGGATTTATAGGGTTGCGTAAACCTGGGAATGTGTCAGACTCGGTCTCAAAAAGGGGAAATACCTTTATTGTTCATTGATTTTCCGTTTTCAATGTATTCTGCATTCCAAAGCACACACAGAAAGAAGAAACACCTCTCAGGATTGCTTTTACGAAGGAAAGTGTTCCTTCGTGCACAAAACCCTGCACACCCTGCAGCATGGCGCGAGGGTGCCTGCCTTGCCGCATGGCAGCCCGTTGTGCGCCAGCGCTGGGAAAAGCACAGGAATGTGCCGTATCTTGTAGATACGGCACAAAAGGGGGTGGTGATGGACGGAGGGATCTTGTAGATACGGCCCATTCCTGCCCTTTTCTTTTGAAGCGCAGTAGCGCAGAAGGAAGGGTCGTGGCGCTGTCGCGTGGCGAAATATTGTAAATGAGCCCCTTGTTCTTCGTGCAAACGAGCTTTTCAACCTTGAGGAAGCTTAGGGGACTGGTCCCAGAGGGTGAAGCATGTGCTGGTTCCATCCTGGCAGCATTTATATATGTATGCATGCAAGTAAACATGCACGTATGTATGTAGATATATGGTTAAGTATGCATGTATGTACCTGTACATGTATGTGTGTATTTAGGTATGCACTTAAGTGTGTATGCATGCATGTTTGAATGTACGTACGCACACATGAGTATGAATGTATGTTTAAATGCATGCCTGTATGTAAGTAAACATGTATGTATGTATTTTATGTAAATACACATACAGTTAAGTATGCATGTATCTCATGTGCATGTATGTGTATATTTAGGGATGCATTTGAGTATGTATGCATGTATGAATGTATGTAAACGCATTAGTATGGATGTATGTTTGTATGTATGCATGTATGTAAATGTTATGTTATGTTATGTTATTTAGGCTTGTAAAGAGCACTGTTACCCAAGGGTGTCCTGGCGCTGAGCACTGTCTAAATAAACATGTATATATGTGTGTACATATACAGTTAACTATGCATGTATCTACGTGTGCATGTATGTGTGTATTTAGGTATGCATTTAAGTATGTATGTATGAATGTATGTAGACACATTTCTTATGGATGTATGTTTATGTGTATGTATTATGCATGTATACATGTAAGTAAACATGCATGTATGCATGTACATATACAGTTAAGTATGAATGTATCTACAGGTGCATTTAGGTATGCATTTAAGTATGTGTGTATACATGTACGAATGTATGTACACACACATTAGAATGGATGCATGTTTGTATGTATGTATGTATTGTTATAAACATAGGGCCTCATTTATGAGACCGTGCGTCACTTTTACGCCGCCGGTGCGTCACTTTTGTGACGCACCAGCAGCGTAAAAAATGTGCCTTGTTGCACCATATTTACAAAGTGATACATCTAGGTAGATGCGTCACTTTGTAAACCTCTGCGCTACATTATACCTACGCCAGGTATAATGTATGCAGCGGGGGCGTTCTGACTCAAGAAAGGGTCATAGAAGTGACGCAGTGAAATCTATAAGATTTCACTGCGCCACTTCTAGGACACAAATGCGTCAATTTCTTACGCCTGCCTCAAAGCAGGCGTAAGACTGACGCAGGCCCTTTCACATGGGGCATGCCCCATGTGAAAGGACACATTGCTGGAGTTGCGTCACTTTTGCGCCATACAGATACGTCAGAAATACTGACGTATCTGTAACTCCTTGCGCCAGGATGCGTCATACTGTAAATATGATGCATCATTGGTGTCGCAAGGAGGGTGCAGTGAAAAGTTACGCATTGCTGTTTTCACGCAGCGATGCGTCACTTTTCATAAATGAGGCCCATAGTATGAATCTATCTCGAGATCCATGGAGCGCTGTGTGTTATGTGGCTGCTGGAAGACATCTAACATCAAATATATTTAACAACAATCACAGGACTAGTTCCGAAATAGAAGAAACAACCCCTGCTGACGTCAAGAGCAAATTTCTGTCACATAGGAGATCTCTTTGTGCGTATTGCACAGCCTCGAGCACTTTCAACTAACCCTTGTTACACTTCTTATGCAAAAGCCCCGAAATCATGCCATTATGCCACTTCGCATAATTCCGAGCAATGAGTGATTCGCAGTAAAAATTTACCACAAATTACAGAAACAACAGCACGCGACACGCTGTTCCTAACAGTGCTTTTACTTCAATGCGTCCTTGTGGCAACAATTGACGAAGGACGCATTTGGTGCTAAAATAAAGCGCTAAATGACGGATTTGCCTTTCGCTTAATTACCTGTAATTTAACGTCATTTTGTCGCAATTCGTCATAATTACTCAAAAGCAAGTTCCACACATTTTTTTACACCCTTCGGGCCTCATCTACGACACACCTCAAACTATGGCCCGGATTACGTTATATTGGCCCTCCCCGAAATTGGATGATGCATTCTGAGTCACGATCATTCTGTGACGTGGAAGATAAGAGTACAATATAATTGGTCCGCAGACAGGCCCGTGCACTCTGGGTTACTGTGCCAGCGTCATTGCAGCCAGGGGCTTCTGAGAAAATGATGACACCTTGGGGCATATGTACAAGCCCCTGCGATAATTATCGCTGAGCGCGCTTTTAATATCGTTGGCTATCGCTGGAATATATCGCCAAGCTAGCGCTGAATTATCAACGCTTAGCGCTATGGTGAAATATATTCCAGCGATAGAGGGGTTTTCCATGGAACATCGCTGGTTTTCCAGCGATGTTCCATGGAAAACAGCGATAACTTGATGATAAGGCCCTGTGGCCTTAGCCCCACAATCCACCTCCCATGTTAGGCATGCCTTTTGTCAGGAATTTAACAGACGTTAAATTCCTGAGTTAAGGCATAGCCAACACGATTTCAAATATCGCTACCCCTGGTTGATGATATTGCGAAGCTGCTTTCGCGATATTTTCCCTGGTTGTTTTCACAGCCATGCCTACTTTGCATCTCATTAGCGATGCGAAGTTAGGCGTGCTGGAAACGGGCACTACGTCAGCAAAACACGCGCTAGCATGTCCTTGTTGATAAAGCAATAAAGTTATCGCCGCTTTTGGCCCGCAAACGGACACTACATCGGAGATGAGTTTATCGCCAGCTCTTGATAATATGCCCCCATGTTCTTCAACGGTTTCTCTTTGGACTGCCCCTCCTCTCACTCACCTCGCACGTGAGCTCTTTCTTCCAGCGCTCCTTCCTAAGGCAGCCGTCTATTGATGCACCTTCGTATGTTTTATTGACTCTGCTATATTCCTAATAAGAGAATATAAATAAGATGTTTTCTCTATAATTCAGTAGCGGTGTCTTTTTCTCTGGTGTAACTTGAAGAGCATTCATTTCTCTCTTGTCTAATAATTTTGTAAAACCTTCTCAGTGACTTAACTAATTAATTTCAAGAATCACAGCCTCTTTGGATTTTCCAAGGAGGGACTTCAGGACCTACTGTTGTCCTTACTAAATCCGAATATAAGGGCAGAGTAACGACAGCCCCTCCTCTGTGGTCTCCAAAAGAGTTCTCGGCAACTTTTACCGTCTGGGTTTAGAGCCTGTCTGACTAAAACATAAAGGAAGGGTTCTTTGCCGGTGTCACCGGACATCGCTTGCCATGGGGAGGCGCTTTGAAGTAAATTGAGGGGCATATTACCAAGCAATAGCAATAATTATCGCTAAGCTTGGTTAGCGGGTATAATAATATCGCCGCGCTCCGACGATTTTTACTGCTGAGATACCTTGATATTATCAAGGTTTATCTCAAAAGCGGTAAAAATCGTGGGAAATGCATGAATATCGCTGAAAATTCAGCGATATTCATGCATTATCGTGACAATGCTCTTAGCCATGTTATTCACCTTCCATTAGATAACATGGCTAAGAACTGCTCTGGGCAGGCGTTAGCTTTTGGAGATAATCGCGCTTAAGCGCGATTATTTCCAAAAGTTGGTAATAGGAGTTAGTTAGCGATGTTAGCGACATCTTGGCACGCCCACTTTGCATGTCATTAGCGATATATATCGCTGACATGCAAAGTGGGCCACCAGAAGCTCGCTATCTCCTATTAGCTGTCGCTAACTGGTGTTAGTGACAACTAGGTAATAGAGTGATTAAATTATCGCCGCTTTAGCGGGAAAAATTCCCGCTAAAGCGGCAATAAGGCCCTTGGTAATATGCCCCTAGGTTCCTGGGTTCACTCGAAATGGTGATCCTGACAGAGGAACAGAAATCCCTCCCCACCTCCGGTCATTGCCTCTGCTCTGGGAGAGGTTTTCACACCTCATCAGGGCCATTCACTGGCAGGAGGAGGCTGGAGAGCTCATGAACATTCGTTTCCTTAATATTTATTAAAAATCTAAACTTCACCGCTATAAGGGCTTTTTATTATTATTAATAATAGTCACTTCATCATTTTTCTAGCTGGTCCTTATCTTAAGATAGCAGAATGAATAAATACTGTTGCATCCCAGGGCCTCTCTCTGGGCCAGACAGTCTTCATGCAAAGACAGCTTTTGGGTGTCAGTCCCTGTAAGGACATGTTCAATTTAAACTTCTACATGTCTTACTTTTAAATGTCATGCACCCTGCCTTGTGGGCTACATGGCCTATTTAGGGGTATTTAATAATATTTAAAAGGGAGGATGTCACCTGCCCAAAAGGGTAATTTTGGCCGGTCGGGCTGCAGGTTCACACTGCAGCCGTCAGGCTACAGTAATTATCCTGAAGCCATGTTTACCTTGTCACGCAAGTGGATGAAACTGTAGTGTTGTAGTTCATAGTAGCCTTTTACATTACATGGGTGTACTGTTGGCACCCTATAATAAGTCTGTGTATGACAGTTAAATATGGCAATCAGGGTTTAGCCAATTTCAACATGTTTTAGGGGTCTAAGAACATGCCATGGGACCTGATTATCAGTGTCCAGCAGCACAATCCATGCGATTGATTGAGGGTGTTCACGCAAAAGGAGGCACCGTCTCACAGGTGCACGCAGTCTAAGGCCCCACTGCAGCCAATCAAAATTGTTTTGGCAGCTGATAGTGTGAGCGTCAAGTGTATCCCATAGACTCTGTAAAAAGTATCACATCTTGTCTATCTCTCAGTTTGTGTGTCTGTTTGTCTGTCCGTCTGTCTGCCCGTCCATCAATTTGGACATGAGAAAGCACAGGCCATTGAAATAATTGCTCTAAATTGCACATAATGTTAACAGCTGAGTCTCATGTTCTATATGTTTTCTTTTTTCCTGAGATCACTTATTAGGATTTTTACATGAAGGCAGTCTGACCATGCAACGCTGCTTAATAGCATAAATTGTAAGGGTGGGCGTTGTTGACAGAGCAACTCTGAATTCCGCAACTTTGCTCCGTCAGACTCCCAATGAATAAAACAGAAACCTCATATATGTTTGGTAAAATAACAAGCATCTCTATCTTTCCATGCTAGAATGCATACAGTCATTTCCAAAAAGTAAAAATGAAAATTTAGCAAGCAGTGAGAGAGGTGGTGATTTTTGGAATCTCCCTAACCTAGGCAGAGAATCAAGCAAATGCCTTGAAAACAAAGTGCACATCTTGCTGAACGATTCAGTGGTGGTTCCTTCTTCTTAGGACCACCCCAAGCACAGGTATGGGCAAAAATACAATCCCAACCAAAGGCCCAGCAAAGCATTATGGGGCGAGATTAGCAGTGGCGGTGAATATTATAGTATCCAATACCAAAATAATTCTTCAAAGAGCTGCAGTTCCACTAGTCGTTACTAGGTGTCCCTCACGAGTCAAATGCAAAGCATTGAAACCCTTTCATGAAGCTGCAGTTTGGCTTTAGCAGCTACAGCTTTGGTGGGGGTCAGGATAGGCCTCTTCTGTCCACAACTCAGCAGATAAAGGCTCATCATTAACTAGAAAGGTTGGGTGAGAATGTGAATGAAAGGATACATGTAAGGATGGATGTGTGACAGTAAGAGGGGATGGATGGATGAATGAGAGGGTGAGTGGATGGATGGATGAATGAGAGGGTGAGTGGATGGATGGATGAATGAGAGGGTGAGTGGATGGATGGATGAATGAGAGGGTGAGTGGATGGATGGATGTGTGACAGCAAGAGGGTGAGTGGATAGATGTGCTGCTTGAACATGAAATACCTTTCAAAAACAAGAGACAGAGGCCTTTGGCAAAACAGGAACCGTTTGTTTAATTAAACATTGTGGCCAAGAGATCAGTTACAGGCGCAGGGTCTGAACCTCTGACATGTTACTTTACACAGTTCATTGTATGCCATAAACAGTTTCAGCGATCCTTGTATAATAAGACATGTAGTTGCTGCCTTTGGAGTCATAAATTATTTGTTCGAGGGGTAATCCAGGTGGGCCTCGACCTTGCATGGACACAACAAGGCCAGTGGGTAACTTGTTCAGATGCCCGGCGTGGGAAACACGTGATCACTACCTGTGCTGTGTGTGCTGGGTTCTGATTAGCTATATGCTCCTAAATTATGCGGCATCAGACTTTATGATATTTTAGGAGCTTGCTTACCTCCTCCATTCAGGTGTGCTTTCTTGGTGCCAATAGTTGCCCACTGTAGTGCTGATGTGCCAGTCTGTGGGATTGATATAAGATTTCCTGTCCATGCCTTTGTCTGCCAGCTATGTGCCACCCCCCACCTGTGCCCTGGGTTCCCGCTAACCAGGTCCCCAGTGCCAATATTATTTCTCCAAGACAACTGTACACTGGATTTCCAAGTGACCAGCCCTTTAGCACCTCTGTAAGTCCCTGGCAAGTGGTACCTCTGAAACCTAAGACATAGGCAGTGCTAAATTTGTAAAAGGATAAGTGCTGGGGCTCTCGTCAGGAGGCCCCTGCAGCTTTCACCTCACATAACACATGGAAGCGCTACCAATGACAGTACATACACAGCTACTAACCTTCACACTCCTACAAGTGTGAACATGTCAGACTAATCCAGGCCCCCGAAGCCAGAAGAGTGGCTTGGGAGGCAGGTATTAGTCATTATTAATGTAAATTGAAAAAATATACCGCTGTTGTTGTGTTCAAACCAAAATTAGCAGGACAACACCCCCATGTGGCAGACTATCATAGCCCTGGTAGTGACAATAAGTTGCTGGTGCTCCGCACCGGAGAGCACTGGCTCAAATTAAGCACTGGGCATGGGTACTAAGGAGGGTCGCTAAGAGCTGCAGCATATCTTATGCCACTGTAAGGGTCCCAGCACCAAACTCATACAGACTGCCACCTCAGGCTGCGTGACAAGGTGCTGGACAAAACATGACATGACACACTGACATATCCACCTAGCTCTGCATGTAATATTTGTAAGTCACCCCGACTGCAGGCCTTATAGCCCTAAGGCAGTGTGCATTATATTACATGTGTGGAAATTTCTCCATTAGCAAATATTCCCCTGTGCTGGCCAGTTTAACTACTGCCAGTGCAAGTGAACAGGTAAGCCATTTTAAAAACATGTCCTGGACACTTGTCAAAAATGATCTCTAGCTACATGTTGGCTTCACGGAAACTAGAGATGTTTGGTATCACACATACACCCATTCCAGTGATGGATTTATTGATACATGCACCCAGAGGACACCTTATAAGTGTCCCTGAAAACCTACCAACTACTGGTGTGCTGACTGACTGGTCCTAGCCAGCCTGCCGCTGCAGATGAGTTTCTGACCCCCTGAGGTGAGGGTCATTTCTCTCAGGTGCTCGGTAACAAAGCTTGCTTGGGCATGGGGTGTGAATACCCCCTCACATTGGATAACCTGCAAATTAGCATTCCAAGGCAGGGAGCATCAAAGAGCCCACTACCTTTGGTATGCACATCTGGCTTCCCTCACAGGAGTGGATGCCAAATCTCCCTGTCCAGTGCCCTTTTGGCACTTGTACAGGTGGGAAAATTAGTAGTCAGAGAGGCGTGTTCCCCTTCAGGATAGTTCCACCCCCTAAAGTGGCCAACCTTAAGTGAGGTGACGGTGACCTGTTGGTGCTATCCTGGACCTTGCCCCACACGTACCTTAAGTACGGGAGATTGGTCACATAAGTCACTGTGAAGTACCTATTTGCAGTGCATGATTTTCCTTTATAGGATCACATTACGCTTCAGAAATTGCACTAAGTTGGTTATTTAAACTTGGAACAATTAATAACTCTAAACGTACTTACCTGATATTGATGATCTGGTGCCAAAATGTATATAAAGATAAGAGTTGTTTTTATAGCTTGGTGTGGATCTCTTTATTGCGTTGTATGCATCATAGTTTATTGACCATTGTGTGTATTTGCAGATGTCTAACACTCCTCTCTGATAAGCCTAAGGCTCCTCGACCACATTACCCCCTAGGAGAGCTCCATGGGATTGCTAGAGCAAGCCCCTGTCCACAAGTAAGGGAATACCTGGACTCTTTGCACACGTGTAGGAAAGTGCTTCTTTTTGCATGGTTACGCCCCACATTTTGCCTGGTGCCTATTGTGCTTTCAAAATGTAAGTGCACTGGGCCCATGATAACCAGGTCCCCAGGGCTAGATTTATTTTCCAAAACACTGCTCCATGATTTGCACAACTTCAGCTACCCCTATAAGTCCCTAGTAAGTCGTAGCCCTGGTAGCTAGGGCATGGGCACTGAAGAGGGTCCTCTGGTGCTACAGCACGCGTAGTGCAACCCCAGGGCCCCCTCACCAAGGCTTTGCACTCTGCCATTGCAGGCTGAGTGTCTTTGTGCAGGAAAATCCGAAGAGTCGACATGACACGCCACCCGGTGTGCCATGCCAACCTTACACTGCATTAGATATAGGCAAGTCACCCCTACCTCAGGTCTTGAGCTGTAATATCCTATACGTGGGCATATCAGCATGAGCAGATATGCTCCTACAATGTCCAGTCCCTGCTGTGATGTTGTAAGTTAACAGGGTCGCCATCAAGAGTACATGGGCTGGATACTTGTCAACACAAGTTTCCTAGCTCCATGACGGTTCACTGATTTCTAAGATGTTTGGTACCAAACATCTTGTCCTAATCAATCATCACTGATGACATTGCTGGATTTAATAATACCTTCACACAGGAGACCCGTTTTAGAGGGTCCCCTGAAACCTAACCAAGCACTAGTGGGGTTTCTGGCCAGTTTTTACCATCCTGCCACTGCCAGACATGTTTCTGACCTCATGGGGGGAGAGCCAGCGCTCTTAAAGGACATGTACAATACGTGCTCTAGACGGGGTGTTTCACATCTCCTCCAAGACAGGATGGCCTTTCAGGACGAGAAGCCTCAAATGCAATACCACTTTTGAAATCCTCCCCAGGAACCCCCAGATAGTGGAGGAGACCCAGCCCCCTTTACTGCTCAACTTTTGGTGGGAGGGAAGGCGGGAAAGTTAGTTGGAAGAGGAGGAGGGTCTCCACACAACCTGCACCACCTGTTGGCCGGGGCAGGCGAGGTGAACAGCTCTCCTGAGATTCCACCATCTTAAGATGGTTGGGAAACCTCTGATCTGGGATAGGGTAGTGCCGCTTCCCACAGGAAGTGGTCACTAGAGGGGGTAGACAACCTTAATTAGATAGCCCACTGGCTGTCACCAGTCTCGCCTTGCAACACCCCTAAATTTAGTATTAAGTTGGCTCACCAAGACCTGATTTTCAGAACCATCAGACCAAAGAAGACCAGGATAAAAGAAGACCTTCTAAGCGAGAAGAGAAGCCCTGCTGCAGAAAGAAAAGGCGCCAAACCCTGCCAGCTGCTAGAAGGACTCGACAATCGCTTCCTGCTGTGCCGTCCTGAAACCTGAAAGGACTCCAAGAACCCCAGAGCACCCCCAGCCTTCAAGAAACCACTGAGAAGCTCCCTTGGAGGGACGGTATCACACCCCTGCACATCGCAGGAACCGATCCTGTGAAGTCCAGGTTGTTGACTTGCTGCTCCCTGAAGACCTCAATGCAGGAGGACAAAACACGTGTTGGCTGCGGTGTTTTGGACGATACAGTATGAAAACTTACCTTTGAAGTAAAAACGATGGTGGAAGAATTTTACTTTTGTGGACTGGATCTAATCATTTCAACAGAACATTATCATGAAGAGATCTACTGTTGTAAACTGGACTTTGTGTGCTTGAGTGCATTTCCGTCTCTTTGGGGGTGGGAACAACCCTGACCCAGAAATCTCTAGTTCGCCAAAAACCAAGAGGGTGAAACCTTTCTTTGGCTGTTCACTTCAGATAGCCCACCCTAGGGTTGTGACTAGCCTGAGAGTGAAACATGCCTCCTGAATCTCTAATTTCCCACCTGCTCGGTGACAAAAAGGCCAGAGGGCAGGGGGTGGCATTCCCCAGGGCTGGAGGGGGAGCGGGGTTTGAATTTCACGGGCGGCAGAGGTTTGGAAGCCTCTGGCCTTTTTATGCCAAGTCGCTCGCCTTCCCCCTGGAAAAGGTAAGACAACCTTCTGCTGTGCAGGCATTGTTCCTAACCGTTGAGAGCACGGGCTCTGCCTTGTAGGGGGCCGAAGCCAGTCTGGGGTGGCAGGCTGGAAGATACCAGTGGTACCTAATCACACTAAGAGACTGTTAGAGCTACAAGGGGCATCTCTAAGGTGCCCTCTGGGTGCAGGTCCTAATACATCAGATACTGGCATCAGTACAGATTTATTAAGATGAGGTGCTTGACACCAAACACCCCTACTTTCAGTGAAGCCATCATGTAGCTGGGCAACTCGTAATGACCAGTGCCGAATACACGTTCTCACAATGGCTTTCTGAACACTTGCAATGACTGGCAATGGAACTAGGCATCACAGGGGCCTATCTGCTCATTCTGGGGTGCCCTCACATGTACGACAATGCACCCTGCATTAGGGCTCAAAGCACTGCTGTATGGGTGACTTACAAAAAGTACATGCAGTGGGCGTGGGAATTGCAGACAGGGAGTGAGCAATGTGCTGTTTTCAGAATGGTTCGCACCATTTCATGCATCCTGCAATGGTAGTCTGTGTGCAGTCTGAGAAGGGGTCCATTTGGGTGGCATAATACATACTGCAGCACTTCGGGACCCTCTTTAGCACCCAAAGCAGTAGCTAGAGAATTACAATACCCCCCACTTTAACTAAAGTCCTGTTAAAACAAGTTTGCAAAGCAAGTGAGACCAGCCCTCCCTAGAAGAGCACCCGTCTCTTGCATCTACCAAATCATCCTGTCGTGCAGTAGAGAATAGTGGTGTGACATAGAGTGGCACAGACTCAAGGGGCAGAGAGTGGAGTGGCATACAGGGGCGTGGCGTGGGGGTACAGTGGATATGCATGTCATAGAGTGGCGTGTCGTACAGTTTCCTAGAATGGAATGGCATAGAGTGGAGTGGTGTAGAGTGGAGTAGTGTAGAGTGGAGTGGTGTAGAGTGGAGTGGTGTAGAGTGGAGTAGTGTGAAGTAGTGTGTCATATAGTAAAGTGGAGGAAAGTGTTGTAGAGCACAGTGGCAAAGACTGGAGCAGAGTGTGGCAGAATAGACGAGTCTCATAGGGTGGAGTGCAGTGTCAAAGAGTGGAGTAGAGTGAAGTGGCATAGAGTGGAGTATTGTACTGTGTTGTGTTGTAGAGTGTAGTGGCATAGAGTGAAGTGGCATAGAGTGGAGTATTGTACTGTGTTGTGTTGTAGAGTGTAGTGGCATAGAGTGGAATGGCATAGAGTGGAGTATTGTACTGTGTTGTGTTGTCGAGTGTAGTGGCATAGAGTGGAATGGCATAGAGTGAAGTATTGTACTGTGTTGTGTTGTCGAGTGTAGTGGCATAGAGTGGAATGGCATAGAGTGGAGTATTGTACTGTGTTGTGTTGTCGAGTGTAGTGGCATAGAGTGGAATGGCATAGAGTGGAGTATTGTGCTGTGTTGTGTTGTCGAGTGTAGTGGCATAGAGTGGAATGGCATAGAGTGGAGTATTGTGCTGTGTTGTGTTGTCGAGTGTAGTGGCATAGAGTGGAATGGCATAGAGTGGAGTATTGTGCTGTGTTGTGTTGTCGAGTGTAGTGGCATAGAGTGGAATGGCATAGAGTGGAGTATTGTGCTGTGTTGTGTTGTCGAGTGTAGTGGCATAGAGTGGAATGGCATAGAGTGGAGTATTGTGCTGTGTTGTGTTGTCGAGTGTAGTGGCATAGAGTGGAATGGCATAGAGTGGAGTATTGTACTGTGTTGTGTTGTCGAGTGTAGTGGCATAGAGTGGAATGGCATAGAGTGGAGTATTGTACTGTGTTGTGTTGTCAAGTGTAGTGGCATAGAGTGGAATGGCATAGAGTGGAGTATTGTATTGTGCTGTGTTGTGTTGTAGAGTGTAGTGTCATAGAGCGTTGTGGCGTACATTGGAGTGGCACAAAGTGGAATAGAGTGTTGTAGAGTGGAGTGTCACATAGTGGAGTAAAGGGGCATCAAGTAGAATGAATCAAAGCAGAGTTACGTGTTGTACAGTGGAGTAGAATGGAGTCGCATTGCATTCAGTGGAGTAAAGTGTCACACATTGAGTGGTGTGTCTTGGAGTGGAGTAGCGTCCTGTAGTCTAGAGTGGAGTGGAGCGGCATGTCATAGAGTGTCAGAAAGTGGAGGAGCATAGAGTGCAATAGAATGTTCTAGAGTGGAGTTACATAGAGTACAGTGATGTGTCCTAGGCCATAGTGGACTGTCATAGAGTGAAGTAGTGAGTTAGTGGAGTAGAGTAAAGTTGTGTGTTATAGAGTAAAGTGGAGTAAAGTGGGGTGGAGTGGCAAAGAGGGAGTTCCTAGACTGTGGTAGAGTGTTGTACAGTGGCATAGTTACGATACTACTCCTTGAGCAATTAGGAGTAATTTGTGGGGAAATCCTAATGCAAAAGCCAATCCAATCCAATCAATAACTTTATTTCGGTCACATCAGACCATAAAAGCACATTGCTACATACATACAAACAATAATTAAGTTAATAAATAACATAGAACAATATAAAACAATCATATATACAATCATTTACCAAGTTAAAACTACGCTTCAGCCGTCCCATTATAAAAACAAAGTCAAAATTCATTGAATGTTATCGATGTTAATCGCTATGTTAACCCCTACCGCGCTACCGCCTTTTCCCGCTGTGCGCTGAAAATAAAAAAATGGCTTGTGTATGACAAAGCCAGCTCGTCATCCGCGTAGCGCAGGTAACGCCCATGACGAGCTGGCTTTGTCATCAGCACTGAAGGGGTTAAAAAAGAAGTTCAAAATACCCAAATACATCAGTGCCTTCATAATTTTCTTTTAACAGGAGGCAGGTATACAGTTCCACAGATGATTATTTTAAAAAGCTTCTACGCTTGTGACACATCCCGTCCAAAAAACGCGAGACAGCAAAAACAATAGGGGGATGGGTGTCATACTTTAGAACCCTAAAAGCTTGAGAACAGTGTCTAAAACCCAAGTTTCTACAAATTGGGATTACTCATCGTTTGCGGGATGCATAATATGCAGGGCAGATAAAAAAGACATAGATTTCAGACTCTAGCTTATATTTACACGCTGGACATTCATTATTCTTTTCATTGTCCCATTTGCTAGTAAACGGCCTAGGAGGAAGAGTCCCCAATCTAAATTGCATGTATAGTTTCCTAGACGCAGGCGGGTAAATCTAGAAACTCTTATTTTTTATATTCCGCTTTCACTTGGAGAAACTCTGTTGTCAAGCGACCAGCAGTGGAACTTGCTTGGAGGGTTAACAAATTGTGGTGCCTATAATGACGCACCAGATCTGCCCTAGTTATTGATGGGCACGCTATATCTGGTGCTTCCCAGAGCTCCGACCTTCCTATTCTATTACTGAGTGCCCTTATGTAACTAAGCAATGGGATTTTCTTTCTGCTCAAAATTGGCAAAACCTCCCTAAATTCCTCTCTGTAAGGAGATAACTCTGGGACTACCCATAGCCTTCTCCAGTACATCAGTGGCCTTAGAGCAGCTTCCTCCTCAATGAGTAATAGCCCTAAACCCATGTGAAGGGGTACAAGAGGTGTACTACGAGGAAGTCCCACCAAATTCCTCATGAATGCGTGCTCTACCTTCATGAGGTTGGCGGGGCTATAGTGTCCCCACAGTTCAGCCCCATATAGGGTAGTCGACTTAGCCTGTACTTTATACATTTCAATGATAGGGGCAGCTGGCTTGAACTTGCACTGTCTGTACATTTTCATTATCCCCCCCGCTGTTTGGGTTAACTTTAGGGATGCCCTAGCTAATTGGGTATCCCACTCGAGCTGTTCCGATAAAGTGATGCCCAAATACTCAAAAGTCTTCACTCTCTCCAGGGGAGTACCATCTAGTGCTGGATTCGGACGAGTAGATCTGGGAGGGGTGAAGATCATAATTTTTTATTTAGATAAATTGATCTCTAGGCCTCTCGATATACAAAAATCAGCAAAGCCATCCAGAGGGCGCTGGATGCCCATTGATGTTTTGGACAACAACAAAGTGTCATCCGCGAACATCAACGCGGGCACCCTACCCAAGACTAACCTAGGAGCATCGTTATCTTCAACTCAGAGTAAGTGGTCTATGAGCCCATTGATGTAAAGGCAAAATAAACTGGGTGCCAAAACACACTCCTGGCGGACCCCCTGTTTCACCGGGAAGTGTGCTGACAGTTCTCCGTGCTTCCCACACCTAACTTGTGCATAGGTCTCCCTGTGCAGTCTCACCAGCACATCCAGAATGTATGGTGGGATTCCAAGATCATACAGTACCTTCCACAACTTTTCTCTAGGGACTAGATCGAAGGCAGACTTCAGGTCAACAAAGATGAGGTAGAGGCTGCCACCCTCTACACTCACTGTCTTCCAATATAGGACCTGAAGTCCGAATATCTGATCAATAGTTGATATACTTGTCCTAAAGCCAGCCTGAAAGGGACTCAGGATCTCTTTCTCCTCAATCCATCCCTGAACTCTATCTAGACTAACCCGTCCCATAATGCAAAAGCACATTTAGCGAGCGCAGATTTGTGTTCTGCTGTATCGATCACCGTTTTTCAGCACAAAATGCATCCTCACATACATTGTGGATGCAAGGGGGCATTTTGCACTTAAACAATAGCTCTAATGTCAGTAGTAAGATGGAAAAAATTGTATCCCAAAAGCAAATTTAGCAATGTGAGCGGCCGCTTGTGCTTGCTATTCGTGTCCGTCTTCATTTAGGGATATTTCTTAGCGCAAAATGCATCCTTGCGTGCACCATTGATGTGAAAGGGCATTTGTGCACTAAGAATTAGTGCTAAATGCTGGATTACTCTTCTTGCATAATTTAAGAGTAATATTGTAGTATTTTTAGGCAATTCCACATGATTAGGCTACACTGAATTACATGACGTACACTCACCCTTAATTGCAGTGCAATGGCAACTGGTTTCTGCACTTCAATAGACAGTGATAACATTTGTAAAAGAATATCCCATCTTCCTTTCATGTACAGATTGTGGGCATCTCACTTCATGTTGTCACAGACACTGTTCCCAGTCTTTAGCTATTACATGCTAATACATGCTATTACATGCTAACCAATGACATTCTGGGGCCGTATTACATAAAGTGCCCGGGTGCGCAACTGGCGTTTGTGCCTGCTATTGCGCACCCCTTGGCACTTCGGTATTACAGAAGGGGCCGCAGATGCTCGTGCTTCTGCGGCCCCTTCTGTAATACCAATGGCGCTGGAGCACATAAAGAGCCAGCACTGTAGTAAGGATTATAGGTCCATTGTCGACAATTGCTAAGTTAGCATGAGCTTCGCTGCCAAGGGGCTGCTTTTGCACGCGACACTGCAAGCATCTTTTTCGCAAGACTTTGTTTGTGCCCCTTTACACATGAGAACTGTCTGCCTTGCTGGTTCTTTGCTGTGCTCTGAGGTTTAGTCTGCACACGATGTTCAAGGTTAAACAACAATGCCCCTTGTTGTTCTGTTCAGATCTGTCCCATGCACCTAGACATAACATGCTACACACAGCTGCACTTCTGGAAATCGTGTATGCAACCATAACCGTTTTTTGCACACACAGAGAGACACCTTTCCAGAGAGAAGACCTATGTTTGTACTGCGATGTGAACATTGCATCTAGGCCGTGTGGTGTGGGGGTCTGCTGACAAAGCCCAGAGGTCTTCTATTCTATAATAAACTGTCTCTTGTCACAGGGAGGGTGCGTAGGTCGTTCCATCCTTTTCTATTGTTTTCAATAACATGATATCCCAGTTTGTATTCTATAGAATTGTAACAATGCTGACTATATTGTGTTTATGCATTCTGCTGCTAGTGTTGGCTCGTGTACTGCACCATAGAGCGCGTTAGTTGAAATAAACATTTTAAACTATACTACATCTCTGATTACTCGCATTGTGGACAAGTATGAGTGGCTAAGCGAATGAGTGTCTGGCTCCTGCGATTCCCAAGCTAGAGTGACGTGCTCTGGGTTGTCTAATCATTGGTAGATTTTCTGTAGATGGAGAACAAATGAGACCCTATAGCTAGTTGGTTAGGGATTATGGGTACGGATGTGGTAGGTTGGTACAACACCTATTCACTGAGGTCCTGTTTTCCTGTGCATAGTTCTGTATATGTGCAGAATTCTAGCAACATGGTTCCACCCTCGTTTGATCTGGTTCTTATCGGCAAGACGCTTGAGTAGTGCTTGTTCTTGTCCACGATACCCTCACATCCACCTCCGGAGGTGGCTGTGACTTGACAATCTCCTATATTCAAGTTTTTATAAGGTCTTTCAAGTTTGAAGCTATATAAAAAAGGTTACTCTCTCTTTTTAGCCCTTGCTGTGCTGCCTGTAGTTAAGTTGTACTTCCTACTTTTGTGATGGGGCATGAGATTGCCGCACACAGGTGTGCCCCGCTCAGGGACAACTTAAGGAATTTTGAAGTCCCTGATGCAGGGGTCGATTTAATTTTTGTAGTTGAAACAGATCCTATGTATCCCTTCGAAGTCTTTTATTGTTGGGTCACCTTTACGGCAGTTGAAGCGGATGATAACCTGTTTCATGAGTATACCGCCTCGGCGGTTCCGGTCGTATATCGTCCGTATCAGACCCTAGTGGTTCTGCTATCAACCTGGCAACACTGAATTTGGTTTAATGGAGCCCTTCCTCACACATTTACACCTGTCCGTTTAGGTCCTTTATCAATTGAAGGGGCATCATGGCCGGTGTTAGCTGAGTATGAACCGCACCCCCGTGGGTTAACAAACGCTACTCTCGAGGAGCTGCGGGTATTGCATTCTTCTTTAGTTTGTGTTCATAGAGCTGTTATACAGTTTGTTTCCCTTGCTTTCCAGGCAGCTCCACCTGGGGTTGTCAAATAACCTGAGGGGACTAGTGGTGTGACTGCCAGTCCCGTTATGGTTAATTCGGTAATGGGCAAACATCTGACAAATAAGGATGAACTACCTTATTGGCTTTCCGTGAAATTTGGACAGCTCAAAGCTGTTTTTCCAATACCTGTCCTGTAGAGAAACACAGAATTTTAGCTATTAGTTTGCCTAAGGATTTGATTCCAGAGTTAGCTGATTGTAACACCTGGGGAAAGTGTTTGCAGCGCTATACTCGCAGTGTTTAGGCACACCATCCATGACTGTTCTCCCCTCCGTGATAAAGCATGTTCAAGATGAACATGGCACTGAAGCAGCTGTAGAACTAGGGATGTGTCTGGTGGGAGTATTCAACGTGGTGGCTGATTTAATTCTTGCCAATGTCAACGGCGATGATGTGAGCTTCTAAATCGCTAATGGCTTGGCGGCTGTCCCTGAACTGGACAAACCACGTGAATTACCAAGAATTATTGCACAGGCTTATAAAACCATTGGCCGCAATAGCTTGGGGAACAAACCTTTTAATCAAGTGCAAACACAGGCTCAGCCAAAGGTTCCATCTGACACAGATGGACGCCCAGTCTTTTCTAAAAGAACTAGAGAATTGAGAAAAAGAGGCAACAGCAACAACAGAAACAAGGCTCCCGTACTAGTTCCCCAACACATGAATCTTCTGAGCGTACTTATGAGTTGCGCGTCCGCGAGAAAATTTAGACTCCTGAAAGATTTCAAGTCCCTGATCAGCGTTCTCCTCATTCTTCACAGGACACATCCGGCTCACAAGCTGGGGGTGGGGATCACCAGGATCGTGGCAAGGGTCAGCAGGCTCTAAGGGGACGTGATCAACATCGTCAATTTGACACCAAGGGGAAGAAGGAAGAACAACCACATACCCGAGCACCTTTGCAAAAGAAAAAAGTTGCTAATTTAACAGCGAGATAGGCCTCAGACAGTGAGAACACGACTATCATTATTATTATTAGGAAGCTTATAAAGTGCAATGGTTACTCCAACCAGAGTGTCCCCGCACTAGGGCGTAGCTGGACCCATAAGCAACCCTCCCACGCTGCCGACCCATGAACGCAGACATCCCAACAAGATGGCACCTACCAGTTTATCCCTCCTGGGGGGAGACGGAAGAGCCACGTTTTCAATTTCTTGCAGGAACAGAGACTCCGACTTAACTGTCCTCAGATACACTGGGAGCTCATTCCAAGCCTTAGCCTCCAAGAAACAAAAGGATCTTTAGCCTATCCGCGCCTTCCGCACCCTGGGCACAGTCAATCTCGCACTGCCCGATGATCTCAAATTGTAGCAGGCGGGTGGACTGTCAGGAGAGGCCATAAGAAACCAGGCCCCCTTTTGCCAAGGATCCTGTGACTCAAACATAAAACCTTAAAGGTAACTCTGCGGTACAAAAGGGGGTGGAGATGGATGGGGCATCTGAATCAATCAAACACTCACACCCAGTCAAAAGATCTGGGTTTAATCCATCACCGTTCTTTAGCCCACTCTGCCACCCCAGTTCAGACATGGCTATATGCAAATCAGTCTGACCCTGTGCCTCATGGGAATAGTCCAGCCCGAACTGCCAAGCCATGTCTTCCCTGGACCGGAAAGAAGGCCTTTGTTGAATTTTTAGCTCGTTCAGTTTCCCCAGTGTAGTATTCCCTCCGCACTCTCCTGTTCTGGCGATGGTAAAGAACCTAGATATTTCTGTCTATTCTCATCCCTATAGCTCTTCCTCCATTGGCGCTCAAGATGTTTACAGCTAGATTTCATTTGCTCCAAATCTGCCGAAAACCACTTTGCAGATGCAGAAGTACGCCCACTTTTACATTGTTTAAGCGGTATCAGGGAATCCACTGCCTCCAGCATCCAACTAGACATTACATTGTCAGCACTCTCGATGTTGTTCCCCACCTCAGGAGGTCTGCCAGCAGTGATTCTTCAAACGCATCATGAGTTAATGCGGCCCATTTCCGGACCAATGTCAGTTTTGAGGAGCTACCATGGAGGGCCTGACCAGGCACCAATAGACTAAAAGGCAGTAAATAGTGGTCAGACCAGGCTACAGAGACCGGCAGTATGGCAGCTGTCCCTGCACAATTAGTAAAAATGTTGTCTAATGTATGACCTTTAATATGTGTGGAAGTATGGACCAATTGGTTCAGGCCCTAGCCTGAAGACCTGATGAAAACTCAGCCGATTCTTTACAGCCTTTATTTTCCAAATGCAAATTAAAATCCCCTAATAGGAGAAAGTCAGAGTAATGGAGGACATGCGGAGGAAGTGTTTCCAGAAGTTCATCAGTAAAGGCTCTCCTCGGACCAGGGTGTCTATACATGAGTAGCCCAGACACCGATATAGAGCTTGTGATATTCAGATTAAAAAAAGATGCTTCGCAGCGAAGAAGCACAAGTTTCTCCAATTTCAGCCGAAGATCTCTCCTAAAAATCACAGCAATGCCGCCCCCCTTCTGGCCAGCCCTGTCCACCCTCAGAATCGCATAGCTTCCAAAATATCAGGGGTGGAAGTCTTGTTAAGCCAGGTTTCAACCAAGAATAGTATAGCTGGTTCATGGTCATTAAGCAGATCGCAGATTTCTAACCTATGTTTATCGAGTGATCTGCAATTCAAGGAGAGGCAGTATAGAGAGGTGCAGGTAGTTCTTGGCACTTCTCTGTTATACTACTGGATTGGACTTGGGCGGTATACCTGCTAGACAGAGCAGCGGAAGTTGCCATAGTGTGGGAGGCACTGCGTTCTTGTCTGGAGGTGACAGCAACTGAAACATTCATTACTGTGGAGACAGCTGACACACGGGTGGCCCCCCCGTATCGGCTGTATGAAATAGTTTTTCGTATAGAGGGTGACATTGAGCGTGTACTTACTGGGATTTTTTGGGAGAATCTGACTGCTTCGTATGACATTCTGCTAGCGGAGGCGGACTGGCCCCCAACTTTTGTTCTGGCCGCGGCTCGCGGGGAGGACGTGATACTTCCTAGTTTTTCATGTCACGTAGCAGAAGCAGATGTACCATCTATCAGACGTGCCCAGATGGGAGGACGGTCCTTCCGGTATTTGGCGGCATGCCGCTGGAATGAGCTCCCTATTACTCTTCGTAAAGCCAACAGTCTCCTTCCTTTTAGAAGGGAGCTAAAGACTTGGCTCTTCTCTTCATAAATCTTATGACCACTGCAAGCTGCTGTGTTGTGTTCCTCGGTTTTCAGGTCTCTTTGCCAAAGCGCCGGGACACCCTTCGGGGTAGCCGTGCGCTATAGAAGAGTTGGTACATAACATAACATGGTACATAACATAGCCCAATGGGCTTTGGCCCTTGCTCCGGCTGTGTACCGCAATCAAATTGGCGTTGATAAAGATTCACCACCACATGATATTCCATTACGTTCAATGCCTCTACTGCAACCCCAATGTCCCATTAGACAGGAAGCTAAAGATCCTGTCGCCGACATTTTCACTCAGTTGGAATATCAAGGAGTGATTGAGACATGTATATCGCCAATGAATAATCCGCTCTTTACTGTATCCAAACCTGGTGGGTCGTAATGCATCATTTTTGATTACTGGCATTTGAACTCCCAATGCCGGACCTTTGCGGTACAGAATACCCATAGTTCTGCCTTGGTGGACAGCATAGTTCATAAAAAATACAAACCAACACTTGAAATTTCAAATGGTTTTTACAGCCGCAATCTGTCCCCTGAATGCAGTCAATGAACCGCATTCACAACAGGTGGAATACCGAAAAAATAACGGTGTTGGCCAATAGGCTACAAAAACAGCCCCGGATTATTTGCTGCACGTGTCTCTTTGTTAGACATCATTGACCCAGATGCATATTCGTATGTTGATGATATCTACCTCACAGGCGACAAATTATGGCCGCATCTGTGCCGAGTCGACTGCATAATTCTGCACTTTGCATATTACGGTTACAAGTTTAACTTTGCCAAGTCTCACATTGCATGTTATGCGGTGCTCTTCTTGGGCTATGAGCTCAACAATGAAGGTCGAGGCCTGGCTCCTCATTTTCTGGAGAAATGCGCACCTTTGCAATCTCAAAACACATAGAAAAAACTTCAGTACTTGCTGGGATTTTTAAATCTTGGGCATTCTTATATTCCCAAATATGCCCAGCGTATCATGCCACTTTATGCTTTGATACAACCTACCTTTTTAAAACCCAGCTGGTTACTGGAACATTCTGCTATTCTACTTTCTTTGCAAACTGACTTGCTTGAATCTAAACACTTGTTGACGCGTGATAACCCCACTAACCTGGTGATACGAATCATACAAGGCGCAGTGGGTTTCACTTACTTGATGTACAATGAAGGAGACACAGTGCCAATCGCATACAAATCACATTTGTACACTTCGGCCGAAATGAGGTTTTCAACTGTCGAGAAAGTTTTGACAGCTGTCGAAATGGCAGTTCTGAAGGAACGCACCCTGGCCCAGTGGTTACACCTTACCCTGCCTTAGAAGCAGTAATGAAGACAAGAGTGGCAAACTCAAAAGCTTTACATCCCCGTTGGATACAATGGGCTACTTCTTTGACGTCCCCGGATGTCACTTTTATCTTTGATGCTTCTCTTAAGACACAGGAATTCTTACAGTATGAACATGTTCATCCACCTCCTTTGTCTTTACTTCCTTTTGACGACTATGCGTGTATTATTTACATCGATGGTTCGGCGCAACCGACCACATATTCAAAACATGTTTACTCAGCAGCTTCTGCTATAGTTGCAGGTACGATGGGGAATGGAGAATTCAACTCTTCTATAGTGCATACTCAGTCACTGGGAGACTGTACTGCGCAGTTGGTTGAGCTGCATGCCTTATGTCTTGTGCTTGAGTTTGCTGATCCAACAGTTTCGACTCTTATTGTTTACGATTCTTATTACTGTGTTCAGTCTTTCAATGACAACTTATTCTTCTGGTCTCAAAATGATTATCGAGATTCTAAAGGCAGCACAATTAAGCATAAAATGCTTTGGGCTTGAGTGTCAGATCTTAAACAACGTTTGCCACTCATACATGTTAAACATACTCTTGGCCATCAGCGTGTAGGAGCACACGCTGTTGGGAATTGTTTGGCTGATGAAGCAGACAAATCTGCAGTAGCCACATGTTCCATAGCAGCCACTACTAGATCCAAGACGAGGATTGATAATGACATTTTGGAGGCGATTGCTGCAACACAGGAGGGCCTTAATTACCCACAGTGTTTTTCTTTGAAATATTCTTAGCAGTTAACTCCCGAACAAGTTCCTTTTGCTAGAATACCGGACGTTGGAGATCGGCTGATTCCCAATGCGGACCGCAGACACACTTAAATCAAAACCGCACACAAAGGCATGGCTTCGATGCATGCTGGAGTGTCTACTGCTGTTTCTATTTTACAGTAACGGTGGTGTTTATATAAACAGACCCGCAAGTATCTGCTTTCTTGTGACATCTGTCAGCAAATCAAGCCATCTGCGGTTACACGTCCACCACAAGGACCGCTTAGCATTGCTAATTGGTCTTTTGCTTCTGTGTATATTGATCACTGCAGTCATTTTACTTCAGATACTGCATATAAATATATTTTAGTTGCAGTGGATTCATGCACCAGATTCATTTGTGTGTGGGCACAACACAGTGCTGACGCTCGTACTATCAGGGATTTGCGTGACTTTGTAGGGATTTTTGCCTGTGGCACCTTTTATTTGGACCAAAGTCCAGCATTCGCCTCTAAGGCATACAAGGATGCTATGAGGTCTTCGAGGGTGCTGGTGCAATTTTCGTCTCCGTACTGGCCTGAGGGCAACTCAATTGTGGAGCGAATGAACCGTGACTTAAAGCAATCCTTGACAGCTAGTCTTAGGTGCTCGCAAGAACTGGTTAGCCCATTTGTATAGTGTCCTATGTGCACTTAATAATTTCCCTAGAAGACCTCTGGGTGGGCGGACCCCATACAAAATGCTTTTTGGCATCAAAATGTTTGTGCCAGACCTTGATGGTCTAGACGTTGTGGCAACTGCAGCAACCTTTAATGTAGATAATCATTCTGCTATGTTACAGAATCTACAAGAGACCCGTGCCAGCCTTGCTACTGAACATTTATCTTCAGCAACTGATGCAGCACTAGAGAATCCAGTCGTCGGCTGGCTTCCTAAAGTTGGAGATCTGGTCTGAGAAAAGGTGGAGAACAAAAAAGAATTTGGCCACTCTTATCGTGCACCGGTTCCAGTGCTTGGCCTGAAAGGTACTCGAACAGTAATGGTACCACCTCTTCCGGGTAGCAAAGACAACAGGTACATCTCAGTGGACAATGTCAAGTTACAACATCTGCCGATTCTGAATAGTGTGATACCTTCTGTTTCATGCCCAATGATTTTAAGAACTTGAGAGAATATAACATCTTCTAATTTGCCAAATTACACTGTCATCAAGATGGTCACTGTTGTTGAGCCTCCTAACGTCTTTCTTGTATCAACCAATACCACAGTTGCTGAATACACATATCCCACAAGTGACTCTTTGCATGATTTGCAGGATACTCCTTTACACCGTGGCAGCTTTTCATTTAAGACATCCTCCACATCATCAGGTGACCCGACAAAATTGTCCATTTTTTTAATCTTGGTTTAAAAGGACTTATTTGGTTCATCCATGGACATACATTTGGACGTCACTATGTTTAATTTTTCTTTTTATGTCCATTGGTTTTTAAACTGTATTTATTCAACTCATCAATGGTCGCTACTTGCCTGGAAGCTCTGCTGCGAACTTTGTCAATGGAATTTTGGCCCCACATTCATCTTCACACATCATGAAGCGTGACCAGACTCTTGTCAACATTTGAGCGTTCCCTGTTTCGGATGGTATCTTTTGGGATAAAGTGGGTTTCCTAATTTACGGTACGACAGAGCTGATTAATGTACTGTACGCTTTTAGAGTCTCTGTGATGTGGTTACACAAGACATTTGTTCAGATGATTGGGATGTTCATGCGATTCAAGCTTTGTTTTCAGATTTAAAATATTACGTTGCTTTTAATGCTGAAGACTTGTATAACAATTCTGCTAATTATGCTGACCTCTTCTGTTATCAACATTATGGGAATCATTTCATACACAAAACTAGTACATTACGTCCTGTCTTAAATCACACTCAGTGGGAGCATTGCCCTACGCCATCAAAAGGCAGCTCGAAAACTCTAAATAGAAAGTTTACCTATTTTACAGAATTTTATTAATCAAATCCTGAATCTTTCTATTTCAAATTAAACAGCCCCTCCTCTCAGAAACTCAAGTTAACTCATAGTAAATTAATATATTCAACAACTTTTCGGTATGATATGGCCATAAAGGGTTATGAGCATTGGAAGGAAACCATTGATCTAAAATGAGTTTGGGGTTCTAAAGAATGGCAGGTGCGAGGTTCTGGCTCTACATCATGCATGCCTCATCCCCACTCAAATGCTGTTTTTAAATAATACAATTTACCACACCACATGTTTTGGTTTGCCGACTGCTAAGCAAATGAACGCCCCAGCCATTTCGACATTAGCTGAATATAAGGATTGGTGCTCACACACACATTATACCATCGAAGAATTACAGAGTTTATTGAAAAAGAATTCTTTCAATGGATCTGCCATGGATCTCCTAGGTTGGTTAATCTGGCCATCTAGTTCGAATGCCTGCCAACTTCATTTTCATAACTCTAGTTTAGGTTATAAACAAGACAAGCCTGACCCTAGGTTCTCTGATTCACATACTGTCACGACCTACTCTGTTGGTAAACTGTGTCAACAATGGTTACAGCACTCAACACTGTTGTCTGTTAAGCAACATCTATCCTTACTGTCCAATAATATTAATTTGGCCAACTTTGTCTTACGACCAAGAGCTACTACAACAAAGAGATGGATATATGCTGCTTACAATGAAATGTGGAAACTGTCACAAATAGAAGCATCATCCCATTTACGGGAAATAGAGCAGGCAAACTTGGAAAACGTTTTAGCTGTTATCGACAACAGCATTAATACACTGTCTATCCGCATTTATATTTTAAGAGGGGTTGGCCTAACGGCTAAGGCGCTCGACCTCGGACCTGGGAATCTGGGTTCGAGTCTCGGTAACGACGCCAAAAAACCCCTGAGATTCTGGGCAAATCACTTAATCTCCCTGTGCCTAAAATGAAAGTGTGTGTCCTCATGTAACGTAACTGGTGCTATGTAAAGCGCTCTGATAACTGATTCGGTTCGGTTCTAGTTCGCGCTATATAAAACTCTGCAAAAAAAAAAAAAAAAAAAGATAATATTGTTTCCTCTGTTACTGACATTGTGCAAGAAAATGTTTCTCTGTTAAATCATGGTCAAATCAATTGCGTTCAGTGATGCAATTTGCTTTGACTTTGTAAACATTGAAAATCGGAAAAGTGCCATGAGATTTTTTGAATGCTACCGCTTTATTTTCTCCGTTTAATTTGACAGACAAACAGCAATTTATGTCCATGAAGGATGCAACTTACACTCTTTTGCACATTGAAAAAATTGACCCTTTGCCCTTTTCTGTTGCGGAATCGGATTCTGCGTTTTGGTTAATCCATGGGGTTATACGTTTAGCATTCTCACTGTTTCAGTTCACATCCTGTATGAAGCAGTACCCTGTGAGCTGTTTTGAACCTCTTGGCGGTACCGATTTTCATGAATTGTGGTTTCTGCCTTTCACTTACCAATGTTTAAGGTACAACTCCTAGGTTTACCTAGCCGGGGAGGATTATGACACCACTGTGGGATGTTCCCTGGTATGTAAAAACTTATATTTGCACAGAGCTTGTAATCTTTCAGCTGCAAATCTTGCGTGTGTTTTAAAGGGTAAACCAGCTCCAGCCATAATTCCCATGTTCACATTGCTTACTAATGGTAGCTATCTTATTTTAAATAACCAAAAATGCTGTGGCTTGCAGGCTGGCATTCCTTGCATTGTAACAGTTTCCCACGCGTAATTTGTTGCAATAATGTGCTTTTTCCACCCCGACATGGGCCGCTGGATAGCCCAGTGTGGCCTTCAGTTCCTACTTTGAAGGCAGATTTCAACAAGCTGAGCAGATTAAAGGCACTTTTAACGCAACAAGAAGTTGCATTGACTTCCGCATGTGAAACCTTAACGCTCCAGGTGGCTATTGCGGCGTCTGAGATTCAAAAACCTTTAAACACAAACCTCCGACTTCATTTTGGGGAGTTGATTCATCGCATTTTCAATGCGTCGCATACTCAAACCCTGGCTAATTTTTTTAAATATGTGTGTTCTGGACTTGTTACTTCTTTTCAGAATATATTTAGTGTGAAACCTGCATTCATTCATTCTATCTTTTCCAGCGTCTTTGGCGGTTTACCGTTACTATTGCCATTGGCAGCAGGTGTCCTGCTTCTGTTGTGCCTGATACGCAATGGCTGCTCCTCTTGTGGTACTGTGCGGGCAGGGTCGGCTGCAACTGCTTCGTGACCGGATGCATGAATGCTTCGGTACACTGCCTCTTGCGACACTCAGTGTGTCTTATGGATTATCGTTCCGTTTTGTTTACTTTACCTGCATGCAACCTGTGTTTTTGTGCCTCTGCTTTGACTTTACTTGGGCATTGGAATTTTGTCTCACCAACACATCATGTCCAGTCCCGGATTTCGATCGGCTAATGGGCCCCTTAGTTGCTCATGAGCAAGAGGGTACTGGGATTGGCTTGATGGCACGTGCTTCTGTACTTGGACATTTGGCACAATGGGACATCTGTGAGGCTTTACAGAATCTCCTACTACAGAGCTACATTGAATATCACGCAAGCTAATCATCAATGTTAATGGAGGCACCCGAGTATGAAGAACATTCTTGTTCCTTCACCTTACTAAATTGGATGGTGTTAGAAAGGCGGTCCCTGGGGAGGCCGAAGATGTCTGACGGACCACCCCGAGACCCACCTCTCCTTCGGGGGTTGGCCGAGCGCCGTCGAGAGGCCTCCTGGGTGAGGTTCCTCTCCTAGAATCGTATCAGCCGAGCAATCACACCACTACAAATGGGCACTACACAAGGATATATTTTTATAGTCTTTATCAGCAATCAAGGCAAGTTCTCTCAGCAATATATACAAACGGATCGAGGGACCCTTATAGTCTCGGTAACTTTGGGAATAGGGTAGCGGGGCAGTCTTAATCCCAGCCTGGCACCGGGATACCCTACGCTCAGCTCTCAATCCTCGAGCTGGGGGGTTCCGCCAGGTCGAGCCGCGACGTCATCAGCAGGGCTCCGAAGATGGTTTCAGCGAGGTCGGACCGCAGCAGCGCCAGCAGGGCTCCGAAGATGGTTTCAGCGAGGTCGGGCCGCGGCAGCGCCTTCAGGGCTTCGAAGATGGTTTCAGCGAGGTCGGGCCGCGGCAGCTCCAGCAGGGCTCCGAAGATGGTTTCAGCGAGGTCGGGCCACGGCAGCGCCAGCAGGGCTCCGAAGATGGTTTCAGCGAGGTCGGGCAGCGGCAGCGCCAGCAGGGCTTCGAAGATGGTTTCAGCGATCAGAGTAGCGAAGAGTTGTCAGGGTCAGCCGCGATTCAATCAGCAGGGCTTCCAGGTCCAAGAAACAACCGCCGACTCATTCCAGAGCTGCCCCAGATATAGGTCGGGAGTCCTTTGATGTCCGGACCCTCGCGCCTGGGGGTCAGAGGGGCCGGGATGAGAGTGTCCAGACACCCAGCAGGGGGGTGGAGCCAGCACCCAGGGAGGCCGGAGGGCGATCGAAACCAGGCGTCCGGGGACGGCTGGAGGGCCATCGAAACTCCCCTCCTCCTTGATCCGTCAAGTGGCCACTTTACTACCTGGTCGGATCTTGGTGCCTCGATGTCGGGGCTTCGCTGGGGCCGCGGCCGAGGTCAGGCCGAGGCCACGTGGTCCGGACGTGGAGGGCCCAAGATGGAGTCGGGGCCTGGATGGCGGCCCGGGGTAGGGGCCGGACCAACAGAGTGGGGCGAGTAGCAGTCGCCTTGTTCCTGAGGGGGAGAGCCGGGGGTCGCCAGGAGTGGCGGCTCTCGTTGAGGGTTGGAGAGGGTAGCTTCCGTAGGGAGGACAGGGGGACCACGCAACGAGGCCGGGTCCAACACACGTCCCCCCCAGCTGAAGGCAGGGAGAGTCACCCATCTTCTTGGGAGTTCTCCTCGCCGAGGCGGAAGAAGCGGGACAGGCCGTCGGCGTTGGCGTCGGCGTTGGCGTTGGCGTGGCCGGGGCGATGTTCCACAGTGAAGTCCATCCCTTGTAGGGAGATGGACCATCGTAGCAACTTTGGGTTCTCTCCTCGCATCTGCATCAACCACCGCAAAGGCTGGTGGTCAGTTTGCACCCGGAAGTGGGTGCCGAAGAGATAGGGTCGGAGTTTCTTGAGGGCCCACACCACGGCGAAGGCCTCTCATTCAATGGTGCTCCAGCATTGCTCTCAGGCCAGCAGACGTCGGCTGATGAATGCCACAGGTTGATCCACTCCGTCGGGGTTGATCTGGGAGAGGACCGCACTGACACCGTGCTCCGAGGCATCGGTTTGGACTACGAATTCCCGGCTGTAGTCGGGGGCTTGGAGCACGGGGGCGGTACACATCGCTGTCTTCAGAGTCTCAAAGGCGGCCTGACACTCGGGTGTCCAGTGCACCTTCTGTGGCTGCTTTTTGGAAGTGAGTTCGGTGAGGGGGCCCACAATGCTCCCATAATCCTTCACGAAGCGCCGGTAATACCCAGTGAGCCCTAGGAAGGCTCTGACTGCTGTCTGGGTGACCGGGGGTTCCCAGGCCATGATGGCGTTGATCTTGGGTTGGAGGGGAGCCACATGGCCGCTCCCCACTTGGTGTCCTAGATAGGTCACGGACCCATGGCCGATCTGGCACTTGCTTGCCTTTATGGTCAGTCCAGCCCGTCTGAGGGCCGTCAGGACCTCCCAGAGGTGCTTGAGGTGCTCGGCCCAGTGGAGGCTGTACACCGCAATATCGTCCAGGCAAGCGGTGCTGAATTCTTCTAGCCCCGCCAGTACCTTATTCACCAGCCTCTGGAAGGTTGCGGGGGCGTTTTTCATCCCGAAGGGCATCACCCTGAAGTGGTAGTGGCCATCGGGGGTTGAGAAAGCGGAGCGCTCTTGGGCGCCCGGGGTGAGTCCGATCTGCCAGTAGCCGGAGGTTAGGTCGAATGTGCTCAGGTAGCGGGCCGCCCCCAGGCGGTCGATCAGTTTGTCGGCCCGAGGAATAGTGTGGGCATCGGTCTGGGTGACGGCGTTCAGCCCCCGGTAGTCTACACAAAATCGCAGTTCGGGCGTGGCGCCAGGGGCGGCGGCTTTCGGGACCAGGACGACGGGACTGGCCCATGGACTGTCAGAGGGTTCGACCACCCCCAGGGCCAGCATCTTGGAGACCTCTGATTGAATGCAGGTCCGAACTCGGTCGGGAACTCGGTAGGCCCGGTGTCGCACAGGTGGGCTGTCCCCGTGTCGACATCGTGGACGCACCACTGGGTGACTCCCGGGGTGAGAGAAAACAAGTCTGTGAATTGTCCCAACAGCTTTCGGCAGTCCTGGCGCTGTTCTGGGGTCAGGGCGGAGGAGAGGGTGACCCCCTCTACGGAGACGTCCTTCTCGGAGGTGCTCAGGAGGTCCGGTAGGGGCTGGGAGTCGTCTTCGGCCCCGCCATCAGTAGCCATCAGCAGGCTAAGTTCCGTTCAGACAAAGTGAGGCTTGAGCCGGTTGGCGTGGAGGACCCGGAGGGGGTTCCTGGAGGACTCCATCTCCACCAGGTAGGTGACAGGGCTCTTGCGCTCCACCACTTTGAAGGGCCCAGTCCACTTGTCCTGGAGGGCACAAGGTTTGACCGGGGACATGACCCAGACCTGTTGGCCTGGCTCGAACTCAATGGAAGCGGCGTTTTGGTCATACCAGCGTTTCATCTCCTCTTGGCTGGCCTCGAGGTTGGCCTCGGCAAGTTCCCGGAACTTCCGAGTCTGGTTTCGGAGGGTCAGGAGGTATCGGTAGACGTCGGGGGGAGCATCTCGGACTGCAACCTCCCAGCCTTCTTTGACCAGGCTGAGGGGACCCCGGACGGGGTGTCCGTACAATAGTTCGAAGGGGCTGAACCCCAGGGACTTCTGAGGGACCTCCCAATAGGCGAAGAGGAGGCAGGACAGCTACACGTCCCATTGGCGTCGCAAGGGCTCCTCCAGGCCCATGATCATCCTTGAGGGTTCGATTGAAACGTTCCACCAGTCCATTCCCTTGGGGGTGGTAGGGGGTCGTAAACTTGTACGTGACCCCGCACTGTTGCCACAGGGACTTCATGTATCGGGAAATGAAGTTCGTACCCCGGTCACTGACGACCTCTCAGGGGAAGCCCACTCGGGAGAAGATCCCCATCAGCGCCCGGCCCACCACGGGGGCCGTCACGGTCCGGAGAGGAATGGCTTCGGGATAGCGGGTGGCATGGTCCACCAGGACGAGGATGAAACGATGACCTTGAGAGGTTCGGGGCTCCAGAGGCCCCACAATGTCTATTCCAACCCGCTCGAATGGGGTGTTGATGACGGGGAAGGGTTGAAGGGGGGCCTTGTGCTTCCCCCTGCTCTTCCCGCTGGCTTGGCAGGTTGGGCAAGTCCGGCAGTGATTGTTCACATCATTTCTCATTTTTGGCCAGTAGAAATGGGTCACCAGGCGGCTGTAGGTTTTGTCCTGCCCCAGGTGCCCGGCGAGTGGCACATCGTGTGCCAGGTTCAGGAGGAAGTCTCTGAATCGGAGGGGGACCACCAGTACCCGGCTGGCCCCCAGTTCGGCAATCTTCTGTTCACTGTAGAGGAGATCGTTGTCCCAATAGACCCAGTGGGACCCCGAGGGGTCTCCGGTGGCTTGAGCAGCGGCTTGCTGTCGGGTTCCCTCGAGGGAGGGACACGCTTTCTGTTCTTGACGGAACTGCTCTTGTGTGGGGCCACCCTCTTGGCACCATTGGGCTAGTTCCGGGAGGTCGCCGAGCTCGGCAATTTCTTCACGGGGGGGCCCCAGGGGGTCGGGCTCAGGGTCGGCGTGTTCATGGACGGACGGCGGCGGAGGCGCGGGCCACTCCGGTTCTTTGGTTGGGGTGGCTTCAGTCGGGGCGGAGGCCCGGGCGGCCATGGATCGGGTGGTCGCACAGACCCACTCGGGAAGGCCTAGCATCCCCAGATGCTCTCTCCGCTCGACGTGGGTCCAGGGGTAACTCTCTAGGTCGTTCCCGAGGAGGCAGTCCACGGGAGCATCATCCCGGACGGTCACTTTCAGCATGCCCGACACCCCCCCCATTCGAAGGGGATTCGGGCCATCTGGCACAGGCTCTCGGTATTGTCCGCTGACCGTACTGGGCACAGCACATTGGGCAGGATCTGGTCGGGGGTCACCAAGTGGCAACGGACAGCCGTCACGCTGGCTCCGGTGTTGCGGAGGGCTTCGGCCCGGCGCCCATTAATGGTGACCCACTGGCGGTACTTCTGGGTGTTGCCCGGGATCGGGTCCCGGGGGATCATGTCTCCTTTGCCTAGACATACCAGGGACATGGCGGCGGGCTCCCACTCGGTCTGGTCCTCATCATAGTTCTCTTCTTCGCCCCTTTCTTCTCCCAGGGCGGCGGCCGCGATCTGGCGGTTTGGAGGACCGGTGGTGCCGGGTCGTTGGTTCAACGGGCAGTGGGGGTCACTGGCGTAGTGACCGGGCTGCTGGCATTTGTAACAGGTAGTGTTCGAGCGGGGCCCCGGCCGTGCTGGGGGAGCCCCTCTTCTGGCAAGGGATGGCGAAGTGTGGGTCGGGGGCGGCCCCCGGGGTGGACTCCGGGGCGGCACCGCGAGGGCGTCTCGGTTCTTGTTCTAGCCTCCCCCGCCGCCTCGTGGACGGTGGGGCCCCTGGGGAGCTCGGCCGTAGTCACCCATCGAGTTCCGGGGGACCCGGGTGCTCACCCATCGATCGGCCTCGACGGCAAGTTTTCGTGGCTCGGTCAGCTTGCTGTCGAGGAGATGCTGTCTGAGTTCGACGAAACAGTTGTTGGAGAGGTGCTCCCATACAATGAGGTCGAACAGCTGCTCGTAGGTGGTGACCTGGCTGCCCTTGATCCACCCCTCTAGGGCTCTGCTATAGAAGTTCACGTACTCCACCCACGTAGTACCGGGGATCTTCTTACAGTCTCGGAATCGCTGCCGGTACATCTCGGGGGTGAGTCCATAGCGAGTAAGGAGGGCGGCTTTCATATGTTCGTAAGAGGTCATCTCGGTGTCTGGGAGCTCTAGTAGGGCGTCTCTCCCTTCGTTGACGAACTTCCCCCACAAGCCGGCACCCCAGTCTTTTTGGGGTACTCGATGAGAAGCCATGGCTACTTCGTAGGCCTTAAACCATTGTTGGATGTCTTCGTTTTTATAGTATTCTTTGACGACATCTTTGGGGATGTGGACCTTCGTGTCCGCCGGAGGAGGTGGGCTCCGGTTCCCGGAGGCGCTGGCCTCACCATGTTTGGCCTTGATCTCAAGTTCTTTTAAGCCACGCTCGTGCTCGAACGTGAGCTTCTTCTCCTCTAAGTCCCTCTGCCTTCGTTTCTCCTCCAGGTCTCCTTGTAGCCGTAGTTGCTCAAGGGCTATCTTCTTCTCGGCCAGCTGTAGTTCTCCGTCCAGACGGAGTCGGGCTAGCTCCAATTCGTGGAGCCGGCTCCTTTCTCGCTCTCGGGCGTCTTCGTGGGAGAGGCCCGTGTCTATGTTGGCATTTCTTTCCTCCGCTGGGGTTGCGAGGGTTTTCGGGTGCAAGTCTGGGACCGTGTCATTTTCGATCTGGGGTGGTGTCGCTCCTGCCTCCACCCATGTTTGTAGGGCAAGCTTGAAATCGTCCTTGGTGCTTAGTCCCGTGGTCGCGATGCCCAGGTCTTTGCAGAATTGTTTCAATTCTTTGTGGTTATATTCTTCCAACCGTTCCTTCTGGAACTCTGCGGTCGGTCTCGTTTCTTTGGTACTCATGCTTGCGGTGTGTTCCTGTCAGTAATAATAATAATAAAGTGGGTGAGTCACTCTCTGTACGATTTGCGTCGGCTCGGATCGCACCGCCTGCCACCAATGTTAGAAAGGCGGTCCCTGGGGAGGCCGAAGATGTCTGACGGACCACCCCGAGACCCACCTCTCCTTCTGGAGTTGGCCGAGAGCCGTCGAGAGGCCTCCTGGGTGAGGTTCCTCTCCTAGAATCATATCAGCCGAGCAATCACACCACTACAAATGGGCACTACACAAGGATATATTTTTATAGTCTTTATCAGCAATCAAGGCAAGTTCTCTCAGCAATATATACAAACGGATCGAGGGACCCTTAAAGTCTCTGTAACTGTGGGAATAGGGTAGCGGGGCAGTCTTAATCACAGCCTGGCGCCGGGATACCCTATGCTCAGCTCTCAATCCTCGAGCTGGGGGGCTCCGCCAGGTCGAGCCGCGACGTCGTCAGCAGGGCTCCGAAGATGGTTTCAGCGAGGTCGGGCCGCGGCAGCGCCAGCCGGGCTCCGAAGATGGTTTCAGCGAGGTCGGGCCGCGGCAGCGCCAGCAGGGCTCCGAAGATGGTTTCAGCGAGGTCGGGCAGCGGCAGCGCCAGCAGGGCTCCGAAGATGCTTTTAGCGAGGTCGGGCAGCGGCAGCGCCAGCAGGGCTCCAAAGATGGTTTCAGCGATCAGAGTAGCAAAGAGTTGTCAGGGTCAGCCGCGATTCAATCAGCAGGGCTTCCAGGTCCAAGATACAACCGCCGACTCATTCCAGAGCTGCCCCAGATATAGGTCGGGAGTCCTTTGATGTCCGGACCCTCGTGCCTGGGGGTCAGAGGGGCCGGGATGAGAGTGTCCAGACACCCAGCAGGGGGGTGGAGCCAGCACCCAGGGAGGCCGGAGGGCGATCGAAACCAGGGGTCCGGGGACGGCTGGAGGGCCATCTGAACTCCCCTCCTCCTTGATCCGTCAAGTGACCACTTTACCACCTGGTCGGATCTTGGTGCCTCGATGTCGGGGCTTCGCTGGGGCCGCGGCCGAGGTCAGGCCAAGGCCACGTGGTCCGGACGTGGAGGGCCCAAGATGGAGTCGGGGCCTGGATGGCGGCCCGGGGTAGGGGCCGGACCAACAGAGTGGGGCGAGTAGCAGTCACCGTGTTCCTGAGGGGGAGAGCCGGGGGTCGCCAGAAGTGGCGGCTCTCGTTGAGGGTTGGAGAGGGTAGCTTCCGGAGGGAGGACAGGGGTCGATGCCGTCCGGGGCCCGCCATGCGGGAGGAGTGGGACCACGCCACGAGGCCGGGTCCAACAGATGGCATCTCACTTTTCCACCGACCAAAATGATGCCCTTCTGGAGGGCATTGTATTCTTTTGCACTCACAACTTGATGGATTAATCAGGTGCATTTGCCAGTAGACATCGGATGGGTTTCCGGATGCCTTGCTTTCAACAGTTTTTTTTACTGTCACTTCCTCCTCTCTTTCTCCTCTTTTGACTACTTCCAGGACTTGTTTTTTTTTTTGCCCAATTTTTGTTTTTGCTTTTTCCGAATTTTATGTACACGCCGATTGATATCTGCTCACACTGTTTGAACTTTGCTTTCTTGTATGATCTACATATGATGGCCATATCAGGGGGAGGGTGTAGCAAGGCTTGTAGGTCCAATGACGAAAATTGCTCAGTTAGCATGAGCTTCGCTGCCATGACTCTGCTTTTACGCACAACACTGCATCTATTTCACAAGAATTTATGCCCCTTTACACATGAGATCTGTCTGCCTTGCTCGTTTTTTGCTGTGCTCTGAGGTTTAGTCTGCACACGATGTTCAAGGTTAAACAACAATGCCCCTTGTTGTTCTGTTCTGATCTGTCCCTTGCACCTAGACATAACAATCTACACACAGCTGCACTTCTGGAAATCGTGTACTTTAATATTGCAACCACAACCTGTTTTTGCACACACAGAGAGACACCTTTCCAGAGAGAAGACCTGTGTTTGTACTGCGATGTGAACATTGCATCTAGGCCGTGAGGTATCGGGTCTGCTGACAAAGCCCAGAGGTCTTCTGTTCTATAATAAACTATCTCTTGTCACAGGGAGGGTGGTTAGGTTGTTCCGTCCTTTTCCATTCTTTCAATAACATGACATCCCTGTTTGCATTCTATGAAATTGTAACAATGCTGACTATATTGTGTTTATGCATTCTTCTGCTAGTATTGGCGTGTGTACTGCACCATTGAGCGTGTTAGTTGAAATAACCATTTTAAACTATACTGCGTCTCTGATTACTCTCATTGTGTACAAGTATGAGTGGCTAAGCGAAAGAGTGTGTGGCTCCTGCGATTCCCAAGATAGAGTGACGTGGTCCAGGTTATCTAATCATTGGTAGCTTTGCTGTAGCCAGAGTACAAATGAAACACTATAGTTAATCGGTTATGGATTTTGGGTATGGATGTGGTAGGTTGATACAACACCTATTCACTGAGGTCCTGTTTTCCTGTGCGTAGTTCTGTATATGAGCAGAATCCCTGCAGCAGCGCTATCTTTAAGGGGGCGTTCCCTCCTTTGCATGGGGCATGCCAGGAGCACTCAGGAGGCGCTCTCAGTGAGAGTCGTAAGAGCAGCCCTCTGCAGGAGGTAAAGGGAGTCCTATGGATCTCCCAGACATCCCCTTGCAGGCGAGTGCAGTCACGGACTGCACCTGCCTACAAGGAGATCTCTATTCCCTTTTAGAATCAAATCTCTTTATTGTTGACAAAAAAGCAGAAAAACAATTACACAGCATGCAGCAGCTGGGTCGGCCGCAAAGTCTGTCTCAGAGCATCATGTGTTGGCGATAGTACACTGCATTGTCTAGATGCCTTAGCTCAGTGAATGATGTGTGGGGCGATCTCGTAAAGGAATATCTACCATCAAGAGGCCTGCCCTGACAGCACTATCAAGGTGGTAGCACACTTTAGGGATTGGAGTTACACAGCATGCCGCCTACAACCCTCAGTGGGCCGGCCGCGTCTCAGGTTAGGATGCGTAAGATTGGAATATACCAGATATATGCTTCTTACTGTCCAGAGTCGGCCAAACTTGGGCTCACTTTCGAACAGTGCTAGTATTTACCAGAAAATGCAGGAACAATCACATTGATGTGAGTAAAACAGAAGAACATTAAAATGCACCTAAAAAGGAAATTGGCATAAACAACCAACCCTTCCCCCACCCAACCCCCTCCTGAATGAACCACCTACTGTAATAGAAGAGGTGCGAGCTCTGCTAAAATATCATAAGTCAGGGTCGCTCGGCAACCCTGCCACCGTCTTGCCCCCATCAGTAGTACCGGGAAGCAACCGCAAGATCCGTAGGTAATTAGGACATGTCAGCTCCTTGAACTTAGCGGAGGGGATAGTGATAGCCGTTCATGGCCAGCAATGACCAGCGTTGATGAAGCCACTGTCGATGGTCAGGAATTGTATCTGTAAACCAGCTAGCCAGCAACACTCTATGGGTGGCATTTAATGCCAGGACCATCTGCCTTTCTTTAACGGAACGTAGTGGGAATGTAAGTGTGCTAGGGAGCCCCAGTAGCATGTAGGCGGGGAATCTGGGGATTGTGGTGTCAAACGAACTGTGGGGCATATTACCAAGCAATAGCGATAATTATCGCTATTGCTTGGTTAGAGACAACATTTTACCGCTGAGCTGTGATGATTTTTATCGCAGATAAACCTTGGTATTACCAAGGTTTATCGCAAATGCGATAAGAAACGGCCGCAATGCATGAATATCGCTGAAAAGTCAGCGATATTCATGCATTACCGAGCTAATGCTCTTAGCCATGTTATCCACCTCCCATTGGATAACATGGCTAAGAACTGCTCAGGGCAGGTGTTAGCTTTTGGAGATATTCGCGCTTAGCGCGAATATATCTCCAAAATTTGGTAATAGGAGATAGCGATGTTAGCGACTGTTTCCAGTCGCTAACATCTTGGCACGCCCACTTTGCATGTCATTAGTGATAAATATCACTGACATGCAAAGTGGGGCCCAAGATGGTCGCTATCTCCTACTAGCTGTCGCTAACTGGTGTTAGTGACAGCTAGGTAATAGGGAGATCATTTTAACTCCGCTTTCTTGGCTTTTAAAGCAGAGATAAACCCCCTTGATATTATGCCTCTGTGTAACTATCTCTGCAGCTTCGGGCAAAGCCATTAAAGGTGAATCAGCATCCCTGGGTTCCCACAGCCCCGCCAGCACAGGCCATCACTCCGATAGTTCCATTTCTCTACGTGAGAGGGGGAGTAGTACAAGTAAGAAGTGATTTTATAGGCTGTTTTGGTGTGCCCTGGTATGCCGTGTGGTGAGTTCTATAGAATATGGCTTCCACTCTTTATCTGATAGTGCACGGCCTAGCTCCGTTTCCCAACGGATCTGCGCGGGGGACTGGCATTTTTGCGCCTTCTTCGAGAGGTGTAGGTCGATCTCTGAGAGAAGCTTCCTATCGTCTGCCGTGAGGAACAGCCACTTCTCAAACGCTGTCATCGGTCTCTCCACTCTCGGGCGCATGGCGGAGCCGAGCAGCCAATGTGTCGTTTGCGTGTGAGTGGATCAGTCCAGTCCCTGCCGGGCATAGTCCGTTTTTAATTGGTCAAAAGGAATGGGGCCGTTGTGGTCTAAGAGGCTTCCTATGCGCTTCTATCCACCCGCAATTCAGCGCTTAGCTGTGCGTGGGCCCTTGCCTGGAGGAAAACCCAGATTAGCAAACAGGCGTCATGGGCAAAGGGGTGAAATCTGCTGCAATGCTATCCTGTCCCAGGTTTGGAGTGTCGGGCGCATTACCGGGGAGGACTAAAGCCCCCCCCCCCCTCTAAGGGCTGAGCCTCCATATATGTGATCCTGCGACTGTCTGGCCCATGCAGACCCAGCGCTTCTCTGTCAGTGGGCGATTCCATTCCACCAAATAGCGCAGTTGTGTTGCTTGGTAGTACCGGGCCGGGTTGGGCACAGAGAGTCCACTTGTTTTGAACCCTGTACAAGTTGTTTCTACAGTCGGGGCTTCGTCTATCCCCTGATAAAGCGCTCAACCTCTCTTTGAAGGGTGTTGATCGTGCCAGCTGCTGGGGCCAAGGAAGGGTTTGAAATATATAGAGGGCTCGGGGAAGGACATTAATTTTTATTACAGCTGCAAGTCTGCCTGGCTAAGAGAAATCGCCAAAATGACCCTTCAATACATATGGGCTTGCCCAGAGCTTCAGCCTCCACGGGGAGGAGGGGGGATCACAGCCACTGCTAGATATGAATGGGGTCTACAAGGCTGGTAGGTTCGCTCGTACACAGCCCCGCATATGAAGCCTGGAAGGCGTCCGCAATGCTGTGTACATTGGACACCACGACCACCGAGACTGTCTGGACCGATGTGACTGACTCTGCAAACTGTCCACTATCGAGAATATGTGGAAGCCTGCGGCCTCCTTTATTACTTCCTACATAAAATGTATGCTTGAGGCCTAGCATTGCATGTTCAGCCCCATCAAGATCAAGGCGTTTAATTTGTAGACGCTCTTTCTCTAGTTGCCTCTAGATCGGGGGCTCCAATGCACTGTGTTTTCTTTCTAGCTCTAGCGAGGGCCTCCCCAGCTCACTCCTCGTGGGTTCCCCCAACTTATTAGTGTGTTCTGCTTTCGTTATGAGACCACCCCCCCCCTCACCAATTTTAAGCTCTCCCAAATTGGAGACAGTGTAGTGGATCCTGTGTCATTAAGGGCTAGGCAGTCTTGTATGGTCTGTTATAGTGCTGTGACGTTGTCCCTGAATGCAGAAGAGCCTCTCAGGTGCGGAGGGTCGTTGTTATGTGTGCGTGGACTGACAGTGAGCGAGGCTCGATGGTTGAAGCGATCACTGAAGCTAGGAAGTGGTGCAAGCAAGCATATGTCGTGTGGGCTGCAGAATAAAAGGTATAATCCTGAGTGTCTGGGTGTTGTGATCACCACACGTCACTCAGCCCACACTCTTCCAAACCCCCCCCCCCAGGGCAGAGAGCCCCTGTGTTAGCAGATCTAAGGCCCAAGCGGTCCCGCTCCGTATCCAATACTATGTTCAAGTCCCCCCCCCCCACCACGACCGCTGCATCTGGGGTCCGGAGTACACTGGCTAGAAAGGACTCCTGCTGCTCATTTGGGGTGTATGTTCGAGCAACAGTGAGGCAACATGTACTCAATTGAAGGGCTAGCAGGAGACCCTTGCTCTCCGCAACAGTAGTTATGGCTGAACCGGGGAAGTGCTTGGAGAGGAAGATGGCCACCCCCTGAGGACCAAATCCGGTGCGGGAACCTCCTGGCGTGCATTCTCTGTGTATCTTTAGGGAGGAAGTGGGTCTCCTGGAGCAGGCATATGTCACCTGAGCTTGTTCCAACCGGGACAATACTCCTAATAGGGTTGTTGAGGCCACGCACATTGAGACTCACGATCTTGGTTTCCATGGATGAAGGGAGGAACGAGATCGGGCAAGTGTCACCACTGTGGTGTATCTGGGGTTCGCAGAGCTCAGTTGAACAGGGGGACAAATATCAGAACACATGGGTGGTGGACCTATATGGAGTGGTTCATCGAAAGGGGCATCCCGATAGAGAAACCCAAACCCCAGCAAAATAAGAAGACAATTAAAAATGTTGACATATGAACATTTTTGAAGACCAAAGTTAATCTGTTTTGTTGGGTTGGGGCGATCTGCGGCCATGGAGGACAGGGCAGGTCCAGGAAGAGGATCTCTGTAGAGTTGTAGGAGGCAACACGCGACCAGCGACAAGGTTATAGCCTCCGTATCCTCGATCTTCCCGTCACCTCGCCGCTGTCATCACTGCCACTTTGCTCCCTCATCTCCCTGTGCTGCTAGTCTGCTACAAACTCAGGAAGCCTCCGAGGGTGCAGGATTCACCAAAGAAGGGCCTGCGCGACAACTGGTCTCTCTTTGCTAATGGTGTCTTGATCTGGTTTTACTCTCTGTCGGCTGTTTTTGACTATTTTCCATGCTTGTTGCTGCACTCGAGTAGCACCCGGAGGCGGGAGCCCCTGCCCAATACCCTCAGGCATGTCGATATGCAACAGGGCACACACTTGTTTTAGGGACCAAACCTGATGGAGTGTGTCCTCGTAGCTAAAAATTATGCAGAAGGGGTGACCCCAAGTGTAAGAAGTGCTGGCTTTCCTTAGGTGGTTTGTGATTGAGAGAAAGACCCTACACTTTTGAGGTGTGATCCGGAAGAGATCATGGTATAAGACTGCTGTGTGGTCTTTGAATTAGATTGGGTGCACATCACGTGCTCTTTTAAGGATATTCTCGCACAACAATATGTAAACCGGGGGTCCTTTCCCTGACCACTCCGGTCCGATCCGGTGGGTGCAATCCAATTGCAGAGCGGATTCATCTGTGGGGCCCAGGACATGTTGAAAGAGCTCTGTGATGTATCCTCTTAGATTGGACCCTTCTGATTTTGATGGCCCCCTCTGACACGTATATTGTTTCGCCGGGAGCAGTTCTCCAGGTCTTTGTTATGCACCTGGAGGTTTAGATGTTGTTCTTTGAGTCTCAGGACCTCTTGTTGAAGCCATCCAAGCTCTTCTTCTCGATTGGTCTCCCTCTCTTCCAGTGCAGACACTCTTTCGCCCACTTCGTCTACATCACATCGCACCTCTCGCAACTCTGCCATCAGCTCCGTCTTCATCACCTTCAAGTCCGCTTGCAGAGAGGCGAATAGCGTTTCCCGGAAAGTCTTAGTCACCAGACCCTCCCCAAATTCAGGATCCGATTTAAGGTCAGAACATACGCCGACAAACCTGTCCTCCACGGCGGCGCCCCCTTTCTTGCCAAACATATCCTTGAAGGAGCAGTTTTCTTCGATCTGTTCACCGCCATGCCGCAGGGTCTCTGTGTCTGCTGGCACCAATGGCGGACCCGCTTCGGGCCTTCACTTGGGTGTCCCCTACTGAGCCAGTTGTCCCAGTGTGATGTCTATAGGGCGGCAGATAATCAAGGTCTCCCGATGCCCGCAGTGCAGTGAGCAGCGGTCAGAGGGACTGCCCCCTCCCGACTCCATGCCACATCTCAGACCCTGCATGTGTGCTCGGGACCTAGTGTGGCAATAGCCTTCAGCTTGACCCTCAAGCAGCTGTGCAATCGGTGGTCCTCTCAGCCGGTTCGCAGGAAGGACCCGGATCTCTTGTCGCACTTCGCCGGTCCCCCCGTGCCAAAGCGTAGTGCCTAGGTAGGTGCACAGGCCAGACATCGTACAGCTCAGATGCTCCTCCCGGGAAGTGGCTTGCACTTAGGTTGAGCCAGACCCAGCACTGTGGTTTCCTTCTCACCGCTGTTGAGGTGTGAAAAACCAGAGCAGGCCTCCGAGCCCGTGCAAACATTTTTTTCCAACCAGGAATCGCCTCCATGGGGGTCCCCAAAGGCTGCCAAGGCCTGGGAAGAGCGGAGGCCGATAGGTTTACGAGCTTGCTGGGCCAGGCCCATGCGCAGCCCCCCTCTGCTGCCCAGTAGGGTGTTAAGTTCTGCAGTGGGGCCCAGGTGCTAGGCTAAAGTCCATAGATAGGGGAGAGGTGTGGCGCCGCGGCCAGGGCGACTGACGCTGGAATCTGTGGATCAGGGTTCGATCCCCGGCTCCGGCGGCAGGTTAGCCCAGCACCATGTGACTCTGGGCAATAGCTTGCTTAATCTTCCCGACGGCCCCCAGCGCCTAGAGACCCTTACGTGTGATTGTGCGCTTTACAAATGTGGATTATTATAGATAGGAGCAAGGGCTCCACCAGGGCCTCCATCCGTGCACGGCCCAGCCCTAGGTTGTAGAAAGTCCCTTGCTGCAGTCCCAACTCTCCCCACAGGTGTGCTTCAAGCGTGGGTTGAGGGGTGGAGGAAAACCTGATCAAAGTGGGCACTAGATGGCAGGCTGTCCGTCCTCCGGGGCAGATACAGGTGTAGAGTGGGCCTCCTCCAGGGGCCTACTGATATGCAGGGGGCATCCGATTCGGCCTCCCGGGCCAATCCTGCTGTTGCCGTTCAGCTGTCTCCCCATCCCCGGGGGCTCACGGAAATGGGGGGCCCACCTCCAAGGCTGGTTGCCCGGTAATGCAGAGGGGTCCTCCGCTGCTGTTGCCGCCCTCACCTGCAGTCTGCAATGCGCTGCGAGAGCTGGCCCCAAACAAGGCCCAGGCCGACAGCCGCTCCCGGGCCTTTGCGCCGTCCTCCTCGCCCAGCCACCTGGGGGCTGCGTAGCCTGGTGTCCTTTCCGCTCCGGCGTACTCCGGCGGGTACCCCATGCCATGCTGTCGGCAATCTGCAGCACACACCAATGGGGTAGTGGAGAAAGCGGTGGGCTCTGATGAGTGCTGATGTCGGCGGCAGCTCTGAGCAATCCTTAAAAGCCTCCCAGCCACCCGCCATCTTGGCCACGCCCCTCTATTCCCTTTTAAAAGTGCAGGTGGGTTGCCGTCTGCACACATGGAGCTGTTTCAAAGCAGCTGCTCAGGGCAGCTCATGTTCACAGCCACCCTAAGGGCAGCACATGCCCCATAATGAAGTGCATTTTCCTTCATTGCACTGAGCACACCTTTGTAAAGGTGCGCCCTGTGCTCGGAAGGAAAATGCCCCGCATGTGTAAAGCAGCCCCTGGTTGTTGCAGTCTTGGTCTGTTTAGCTGCACTAATAGGACAATGGGCCTGATTGAGTTAGGTCGGCCTGGTTCTCAGTCACAACAAAAATGGAGTGTCCTGCCTGCCTATCAATCAATCAATCAGTGGTTTATAAAGCGTGCTACTCACCCGTGAGGGTCTCAAGGCACTGGGGGGAGCAGCTCTGGATCTGTCCTGCCGGCCAAACCCTCGGCCCATGAGCCTTACTTAGAGATGGGTGGATCTTAAATATTCAAAATCAGTTAGGAATGGATCACTTGGCCTGAGTAGCCAGGGTCTGCAATATTTATCGGGGTGGTCAATAAAAAACCCTCATTCACGTACTCAAATCATGACTCGGTATATCTTAGTTCTCGGCTCTGTGTTAAAAACGTGACAGCATCATCATAGGGTTTAGTTTTTGTTGAATGCTGGATATCCAGGTTGCCGAGGGAAGAGTCAGCACAAGTCGCGCTGCCCCCTGCTGAAGCAGACAAATATGCTCACTGGAAACCTGAGGAAGTCCACACTCAAGGAATTTCGGGTACAAATTGACCTTTAGAAACGGGCAACATTATACCCCGTTTCCAAAATAGCTGTAACAAAATACAGACTCCACCTTCTACACAGGTCTAGAAGAAAGCCCCCTTGACCCACCCGGGAAAACTAAGGGCTGAAACATTTCGACCTTTTTTGGACTCTATACTGCATAAGACTGATAATAAGTCCACATACGCAAGAAACTGTTTTAAGAAAATCTTGCAACTAGACCATTAAATAATTTTTAACCTGGGTTAACAAGATCTTTTAACAACACACCTAGCTTCACCTCACGATAGCACAGTTCACCACTCACTTTATTTTTTCCGCTGATCACTACTGCAATAACCAGTGGTTCTCCTCCGGATGGAGGAAGCGTACAACAAAAACTAAACCCTATGATGACGCTGTCACACTTTTAACACAGGGCCGAGAACCAAGATATACCGCCTCACGATTTGAGTACGTGAATGAGGGTTTTTTATTGACCACCCCGATAAATATTGCAGACCCTGGCTACTCAGGTCAAGTGATCCATTCCTAACTGATTTTGAATACTATGCAAGGAAGCTGAATGGATCGCAATCCCTTCCTCCTCCCCCCTCTTGGATTTAAATATATCATCAACTGAGCCCCATTGTCTCCACCAACAGATTATTTTTAAGATGCCACCATGGAGCAGCGGGCGCTAGCGGAAGGACACTTCATCGCCATGGATATTAAGGGTTGACCATTGATATACCTTTGATATATTCAATATTAAGGGTTGACAGTTTAATATCTTTGTTTTCCTGGACATAGGCATCAAGAAAATTCTTGTGATGAGAAACAGAAAAAAAACTATAATGAACCCCACATCCTGAGAAGAAGCTCCCAGCTGTGCAAGTGTGTTTTTGAAGAACAATGGACAGCTGTCAAATTCAGACTATTTGTACATTGGAAGGAACCACCGTGACCACGATTCTTCCAATGCTCAGAGACGACCCCTGGACCGATGGTCAGCTCCAGATGTTGGGGGGTGGTCGTCCCTCTGCCAAACTTTAAGTCCGGCCCTAAGACACTTGATGGCACGTGCTGAGTGTAGGTGAAAATATCAGACTTGGAAATGTCGATGACATGGCGTGAGGAGGTCACCCTAAATGTGCAGGCCCCAAAAATTGATGAAACACTCCCTGGATGTTTCCCTCAGTCCACTGACAGCAGCAACTCAACTGCCACTCCCCTTTATCATATGTTTCCTTTTATGCCCCTTCCATTTCAAATGTTTGCCCCTTTCCTGCTCAGACGACCCTCTTCCATTCTATCTCTGTATTGCTTCCAGCTAGATTTGTTTTCATGAAGTGAAGTATGTACATTTGCACTCATATGCTATCATGTGTGACGTAGGTAGCTCATATCAATACTGTACTCTTATTCCATGAGCTCTGCACAGTCAAACATGCAGGTATCTCCTGGTGCATAAATATTATTTCTCTGGGCGGCTCTATCAGAATTTAAAGCAGAAATATGTTTTAAGAGAAAACTCTTCTGTTGAGACATTCAGAGGTTAATATCATAAGCATTAACTCCATCCAACAATGAACATGTATACAAATCAATACACAAGAGGAAGTTTATTACAGAATTCTTTTTTTCAAAACAATGAAATCTTACTATACATCCATACTAATATAATAAAGAGAGAGCCCAAACCTTTGAGGCGGGTAATCTCAGGAACCACAGCACCAATCACAACACCCAATACAGCGTTGGAAAGGGCAATTGCAGCAGAAGGACATAGGCTATGCAGACGCCCACCATATACATTTAAAAGGTAAAAGAACCGTGCCAGCAAAGTAGTCCCTTGTGGCGTGTCTGCGTTGTGCTGTGGGCGTGTGCTGGGGGCGTGACAAACGCTGGGGACGTGTGGTACGTTCCGCCCTTCATGCCATGTCTCATATCGTGTGCTAATCCCACCCAGCTCCCTTTAAATACCCCTGAACCCCATAATCATAACCCACCCTTACTCCTTAAAATACCCCAACACCCTTAAACACTAACCCATCTTAACCCTATAAATATACCCTGTACCCCAAAACCCAAACCTATCCCTAAACCCTAAAAATACCCCTGTACCCCAAAACCCAAACCTAGCCCTGAACCCTATAAATACCTCTGTACCTCAAAACCCAAACCTACCCCTGAACCCTAAAAATACCCCTGTACCCCAAAACCCAAACCTAGCCCTGAACGCTAAAAATACCACTGTACCCCAAAACCACCCCTGAACCCTAAAATACCGCTGTACCCCAAAACCCAAACCTAGCCCTGAACCCTTAAAATGCCCCTGTACCCCAAAACCCAAACCTACCCCTGAACCCTAAAAATACCCCTGTTCCCCAAAACCCAAACCTAGCCCTGAACCCTAAAAATAACCCTCTACCCCAAAACCCAAACCTACCCCTGAACCCTAAAATACCCCTGTACCCCAAAACCCAAACCTAGCCCTGAACCCTGAACATCCCCCTGTACCCCAAAACCCAAACCTAGCCCTGAACCCTTAAAATACCCCTCTACCCCATAACCCAAAACTATATCTGAACACTTAAAATACCCAAACACCCCAAAACATATACCTCAGTACCCCAAAATACATACCCCTATACCCATACTTACCTTATCCAAACATTAAAAAAAACATGCTTTTACCATTCATGCATTTACAACTAATTTTGTTGTAAATGTATGCGTGGTAAAAGCATATAAAATGTAATGCCATGCATTATAATGGCATTGCGGAGTCATGGTACTTTCGTAATGAAAGTATGCGGAGTGATGGTATGCGGAAAGAAAGTTGCGGAATAATGGGTGTTTACCCTCCCCGGTAAGTACATTGGTGGCACGGCGGCCCACATACTCATATTTTTTCACCACCCGTTTGAAAAATGCACAGGTCTCTCTCATTGATGACCAGCACCGACATACACTTTTAGACACACCTCCCGCCACAAGTTCTAGAATTGCAAACTTTACAGCTGGGGAGCTACGTTCGAATCTCAGCATCAGCTCAACATCCTGTGATTCCAGGCAAATCGTTTTGTCTCCCCGTGCCTACCACAAATGAATGTGTTCTTCTGTAATGTAAATTGTGCTCATGCCATGTTGTCGAGTTTGCGCTATATAATATTGCAAGGAAAAATAAAGTATGGAAACTCGAGTTCACACACTACTGAATGCGCACTCTTAAGTGCATTAGCAGTGCACTGTGAATCGGAGCGTTTCACAGGCCTGTCACAGATAAGAAATGCTATCAAAACAAAATCCTACAAAACAATATACTACTGGCCGGCAGCAATTCATACCCGGACAACGTCGGGACGGGCTGCTAGTACATGATAAAATGGTGTTCCCTTGTTCAGATTCCAGAGTGAAGCATCCACATTATTGGAAGGAGCTCTGAATGTGTCTGGGCATTACCAGAAACAGAGGCCTGAAGGAATGGGGACATTAGGAGGATGATCAGAGCTCTGAGCCATTCCAGGCCCTCTCAGTAGCAGAGGCTTGAGTAAGCTGGCTGCTACCACGAGCAGAGCTCAGAGTGAGTCTGGGCATGACTAGAAGCAGAGGTCTGAATGAATGGGGGCATTAGGATGAGCAGAGCTTTAGCAGGTCAAGGCCCTCTGAGTAGCAGATCCCTGAGTAAGCTGGCTGCTACCACGAGCAGAGCTCAGAGTGAGTCTGGGCATGACTAGAAGCAGAGGTCTGAATGAATGGGGGCATTAGGATGAGCAGAGCTTTAGCAGGTCAAGGCCCTCTGAGTAGCAGATCCCTGAGTAAGCTGGCTGCTACCACGAGCAGAGCTCAGAGTGAGTCCGTGTTTTGAGCACCAAGTGCTCGGTGACTCTTCTATATCAGAGTTGGAGCTCATACTTCACCTGCTTTGTAGTCAACTTATCAACATTATTATCTTTAATTTATAAATTTCTGCCAGATCTTGTAACCAGCAGACTTTTAGTTATAAAATCAGAGTGATGTAAAGCCAGACTTACCCCTCCACCAGCATTCTAGAAGGAAAAAATAGAGCAGCATTAGGCTAAAGGCTTTGAATGGGAAAACAACACAAAAGGGACACAGGTATCAGCTGGGCCTCCACAGAGACCGAAGGACACTAGTCTGAAAGTAATTGACTCTGACACACCTCTCCCTATGACCTAAGCCTCTCTACCATTGTTGTGAAAACAAAAAAATAGGAATATTTTGCCTTTGATTGGTTTAATAAGTTTACATTGCACGGTTTTGCAATAGCACACATTCTCCAATCACTTGTCTTCTTAGTACTTTTCGTTCACGAATGGTGTCTGTGGTGGTGTTTCATAAAGAGTACTGGAAGGCTTCTGGTTTACCTGAGTGACCTCCACTGTCCCACCTGATATTCAACCTATAGTGTGTGGAGGGACTTGAAGATTGTTAGGATATGTATTGAACAATGGGAAAAGTGGCGCAATGTTGACGTAAAACCTCAGTGAGATGTATCAGGCCATTCAAGGCCACTTTGACCTTGCTAGACTCAAACAGAAAGCAGTAGGCGATATTTGAATACACTTTTGTATACACACTATAGGAAGGAGTTTGTGGTATCTTGATGTTGTGTTTATAGTGTTCCCTGTTACCTGGTTCCTAGCCGCTTTTAGTGCAGAGGGTGTTTATCGGAGTCTACTATGTATACCTATCGGATTAGGTAAGAGTTTTGAGTTAAGACTCTCACCACACACCTCTACGTAAAGCGACATACAATAGAGGGGTGTCAGTGAAGAGGCAGGTACCTCCACACACCCAACTACGGACACCCGTCAGATTAGAGAGAGGTCTCATTGGATAGGCCAGTCCCTCCACATACTCTGCTACGCACACTTGTTATCCAGGAGAGAGGACTGAAGGAGAGGCAGTCTCCCCCACCCCACATTATCTACACTCATCATCAGAGGGCGAGGTCTCAAAGGAGAGGCCTGTCCATCCACACACACTACTAAGCACATCTACCGATCGAGAGAAAGGTATCAGTGGAGGAGATAGTCCCTCCCCAAACCCTACTTGCACTTCTATTATCCAAGAGAGAGGTTTCAGCATAGAGGGCAGTCCCTCCCTACACACTACTATGGACACTATTCACCCAAGAGCGCAGTCTCAGCGGAATAACATTTCGCTGGCATTTCGATGGTTAGAGCGGCAGACCCTGATGCGGAGGTCTGGCCTGGGACCAGGGTTCAATACCCGCCTCGGAGGGTCTTGGGCTCAATTTCCTCAGACCTGATAATTCTCGCCTCGGTGCCTATTCTAATCATGGAGTCCCAGTCTGAGACTCTGGGCAATAGCTTGCTTAATCTCCACAACGGCCCCAACAGCGCTGGATGCCTGGCTTCACCTTGGGGGGTGCCCGGGAGTGGACATTTCACAGGGAAAGACCAGGAAGGGTTCTATAGCGGTATACGGACAGCGCCGGGACACTTCCGTTGGGGGTAGCTGTGCAATTTACAAATGCTGGCATTTTTATTTTACCCTCATCTGCACACTTGTTATCTAAGATAAAGGTCTCATGTGCAATGCCACCCCCTCTCTACACTCTACTGCCTACACCTGAAATCGCGGAAAGGGGTCTTAGTGGAGAGGCCACACCCTACTACGTACTCCTGTCATCCACACTATATTAACTATAACTCGCCTCTTCGCCAGCCACTACATATATCCTTGTGTATTACAGAAGTTTTAGCAGGCAAATCCTAGCATTAATAACTCTTATGACATGTGAAATTACATGAATTGTCTGAACCCACTGCATGGTACAGTGGTGAGTAATAGCTAATGTAGTGTGGCAAGTGAGGTGAGAAGACCAGGTAGAGAGGTTTGCAAGTAATGGGAATTTAAAGGTGGTGCAGAGATGGAAATGTGAGTTATACGTATGATTTATATCAGAGTGAAAGTGGTGCTTAAATGAAAAATTTAAGATATAACTATAACTGCATAATATCTAATGTTTGTGTAGTTTTAAGTTGGGTTTGTATACTAAACATAAATAACGTTTGCCTAACTACAACTTATGTCTAATGTTACTAAAAAAATGTGTGAAATTAGTTCAGTTTACTGTTCCATATTGGAGTGTCATAAAGTGGTGTGTGGTACAATATAGTGGAGGATAGTGTTGTAATGTCTACTGTGCTGCAGTATACTTTGGTATAATATGCTGGAATAAAGTGGAGTGTGGTACAATACAGTGGAAGATCGTGTTGTAAAGTCTGCAGTAGTACAGTATACTTTGGTATATCATGCTGGAATAAAGTGGAGTGTAATGCAATATAGTGGAGGATAGTGTTGTAAAGTCTACTGTGGTGCAGTATACTTTGGTATAATATACTTTAATAGAGTGGAGTGTAGTAAAATATCGTGGAGGATAGTGTTGTAACGTCTACGTTGGTACAGTATGCTTTGGTATAATATACTGGAATAAAGTGGTGTGTGGTACAATATCATGGAGGATAGTGTTGTAAAGTCTACTGTGATACAGTATACGTTGGCATAATATACTGGAATAAAGTGGAGTGTGGTACAATATTGGTGAGGATAGTGTTGTAAAGTCTACGGTGGTACAGTATACTTTGGTATAATATACTGTAATAAAGTGGAGTGTGGTACAATATCGTGGTGGATAGTGTTGTAACGTCTACGTTGGTACAGTATACTTTGGTATAATATACTGGAATAAAGTGGTGAAAGTGTGGTCAGTTTCACACACTGTTGGTCCCTAATGGACTGCCACGAGCGGTTGGGTCAGGTAATAGACTGTGACGCGAGCTTCAATTGGTGGCTTCTACACCGCAGATTTTGCCATAGAGGCACTCCATGACTTTCTAAGGGGTTGTTCTAAGGAACATACAATTGATGTTCCACTGCGCCATTCGGGCGTAACACCACCTTATTATAGGTACCATTGGGCTACAGGGTGTCGTCGCCCCTGAACCCTATTTTTACTGTTTTATCTCACATTGAAACGATCCTGAAGAAGCGCACTAGGATCCATTATGGACCAACACTGCGCGAAACATGTCGACCACACTGACCACACTTTTAACACCACACACACACAAGGAATTTTAAAGAAAGCAGCTGAGCAATACTCTCCCCTCTATTATATATGTTTCTTAGAGGTGTTTTGCATCCAGCGTGGTATATATATATAACCTTTACCTTCTAGACCCCTGAATAAAAGTATGTTCGTTAGCTACCAGTAAGGTAAACGCTTTTTTTAGAAATCACTTACACATCTTTTTATAGGCCCACACACTCACATGCACAACAGCGAAGTCTCCTAAAAAGAACTCCAATAAAGAGCCCTCTCACGGGGGCTGTGGAGGACTGCAGTAGCACCCCACAAGGAGCAACGCCCAATGATGAAGCATGACACTCGCATGAGTGTGTGAGGGCACTAATATCTAAAGGAGAAATTCCCCTACTTCATGGAATCCCAACCTGATTACTTAGAGACATTTCTAATCCCTCTTTTTCCACCCCCTTTTCCCTCTTCTCTCATAACTAGTCACCCACTGGGGCCTTGACTCACAACCATAGTACGGCTGCTGACTTTATAACTTTGGGAACTGTTAACATTGGTGATACATAGTTACTCTTGGGAACATCGGTACTGGACGCGTCTTTTCCAAAATGCTCCCCATCCCTCCTTCTTGTGTTTAAAATACTTTATTGAGACCTGTACTGAGCCCTAGACTGTATCAGTGGCCTTAATGCCAGTGGTCATTGCAAATTTACCACTAATAGTAACCCACTTTCTCACAACGCTGTTGCAATCACTAAATGCCCCCAGCTGCAGTTACTCATTGCACCCCGTTGGGTCATGCGGTGCACACTGTCGCAGTCACTCACTGTTGCAGTCAATAATTGCGCAGTGTTATACTTACTCCAAAAAGCAGAGGAAATCCAGCCGCCAATTCTGAAAAGAGAGGAGAGAGGAAAAAGAGGTGCTTAGAAGAAGCCAAGAACATCCCACCTTGTCAATTAAATGCTGATATTTCGCTGACGTTCCAGACATATTTACGAGCAGAGAGCCTGGATGTATGGCCAAGGAACATAAACCACCCCAGACATGACTGCCGAGCTTTTGAGGCTGGAGGTGAATCAACAGAAATGGAAACTATGGTCTACTGTGATTTCAAGACAAAGCCGAGACATGGACCCCCCCCACTCTTAGATGAGGAGACCATTTGCAAATTTAAGGTTCCACTCACACCCCCCTCCCACTCCCCCCCCCTCACTGCAATCACAGGAATGTGGGCCCGTGGGGTAGGAGACGCATGTTTGTGACCCTCAGGGGGTAAACTCTTTGAATACTCCATTAAGGAGAGCTGGCCCTACTAAGGTCCTGGGTCTGGGCAAACCATATTTTGCTCGGACTGACTGGTCCAAATTCTAAATGTGTTTCCATGTAATATTCGGGAATAGAGATGTTTGTTTTCAATATTGTAACACAGCAGCAGCTCAGTCACATTACTACAAATAATCTCGCTGGCCCCTCACATGTCTTAAAAGTGAGGTCCTGTTTTCATCTAAAAGGAACTTTTTTTATGGATGTTGCATGATACTGAAAAACATAAGCACAACCTTTCTCTGAAAAATGCCTGCTATAGACTCCCACTCGTTACCTGCATTAAAAATAAATTAAAGGAAAATGGTATTTAAAGTAATCTAAGTTTAAACATCATTCAAGGTCATGAGGGCCAGACTGTGTGGGGAAGAGAGCCTGGTCTATCGGGGGTCGGTCCGCTGGAAGGCTGCTCCCCCCCCTGGAAGGCTGGGGCCCCCATGGAAGGCTGCCCCCTGGAAGGCTAGGCCCCCCTGGAAGGCTGCCCCCCTGAAGTAAATGTAATGTTTGTTTTACTGCAAGCGGGACTGCAGCAAGAAGATGGAGGGTTACACTGAGCTCTTGCGAGTGGGGTGGGAAGGGCTGGCACAAGTAAAGATAGGTCCACCTGGCAGGGAGGGTTTAACATCTCTGCACTTCAAAACACTTCATTGTAAAAAACAAATCCTCGGATCTTAACTCAGCTCAGTCAAAGCCTGAACCTCCCCCTCAGTCCCGCTTCTCTGTCCACTAACGCATCAAGAGAGCCGTGTCTTGTGTCCAGGCAGCCCTGACCCACAGATGGTGCCGTATACTGGGAGGTATGAGCAGGGGGAAAACAGTCGGAACACTGCGGGCTCAGACACACGTGTTCCAACATCACAAGTGTACCCACACTTGCCTTAACCACACTGTGATGATGTGACTTGGTTCTATGAGGAGTGTTCCGGCATAGAACAAAGTCAGTGGAATGTTCTTATGTGAATCTTGGGAATGTTCTAGCTTGGCAGTTATTCCTGTTGGATGTTGGATGAGGTTGTTGAATAAAGACCTCTTGCTTCAACCTTATTATTGTTGGTATGCACCTTAATACACTGGCGACGATTGGTGGTGTGACGAACCGACGTTGGTAGTGGTCTACAACCTCAACAACAAGAAGATTTTGAAGAATAAGGATAACTTTAAAATGGTACCTGGCGGAGAAAACCAGCTTGGAGTGTAGCAAGCACGGCGGTGAGCGGGAAGCGGAGTTTGACGCTTGGGAACTGAGAGGCGGATCGCTGAGGGAGAAGTGTGGCGCTTCGAACAGTTCGAGCAGCGGATGTGCTTCAGGGTGAAACACATAAAGCCCGTCTTCGTTCCACTGCCGTGAGTTAAAGAAAACAAGCTGTATGCTCCCTAGAAAAATTTTTAAATGTTGAAAAGCGTGCCCAATTGCCTACAGAAATAGAACCGAGTGTGTGTGATGTCACGTAGCGGCCATCTTAAGTGTGAAAAAACGGATCGAGTATAACTTGAATATCATTGGAAGGTTAAGTCGGATTTGTTTAAAACGTCACTCGAGGGCAATTTTTGGTACGGTGCAGGCATTTTAAGAATGGAAAACTGAAGAAAAGGAAATAAGCTCTTTTGAAAAGCCTGGATGTGGTAACAAAGACACTGTCGTCTGGAGTCAGACTTTAAGGAAAAAAGAAAAGGAAGAAGCTGTTTAATTAAGAAAGGAACGCCGTTCAACATGGACATGGATAAGAGAAGATATCATTAGTGAAGTATTTAGAAGTTAAAAACAGTTGGAGATTAAACAAAAGAAAAAGAGTTTGTGCTTAGGGTGACAAGCACACCCCAAATTTTTTTTTGTGTGTTTTGTAATGTAATGTATAATGTTAATGTAAAGTGAAGTTACAGTGTTAAATGAAATGCGTTCAAAATAGGTACACTCAATTAGATGAAGTAAAGTTTTGGTGGATCAACTTAGTTAAGATAAGTGAGGTGCTATAAATACTTCATACTGTGGTGAAGATAAGTAGAAAGGGTGTGTGAGTATGCAGAATGTAACATCCCCACCGTTTTTTCTTTCAGATCCAGGTGATCCACCAATTAGATGGAAAAAGTGGAAAAAAATGTTTGAGAACTACGCAAGGGTCTGTGGCACAAATCTAAGTGCGGAAACAAAACATGCTCTCTTGATGCATTGCATTGGAGGAGAAGGGCAGGAAGTTTTAGAGAATTTACCGACATTAAGTCAGGCTGAACAAAGGGGACTTAATGAGTATGAAATTTGTATAAAACAAATAAACTTACATTTTTTGCCAAAAGTAAGCACTATAATGGGGAGATATTATTTTGGACTGAGAGAGCAGGGAAAGGAAGAAACGGTTGAACAGTTTGTAACTGTTTTAAGAAAATTAGCTTCTAGCTGTAAGTTTGGTGAGTTAACTGAAGAGAGGATACGAGATCAATTTGTGTTGAGATGTACCAATGACAAAATAAGAGAGGAACTTTGGATGAAGGATGAACCACCTTTGGATGAAGTGATGATTATTGCTAAGCGGGTGGAACACATGGTTAAGTGTGTGGGAGAGTTGAGCAAAGCTGGGAAAAATGTGTGCACTAACGAAAAGATAGAGGAAGTACAAGTTTAAGAAGTGAAGAATCTAGAGGAGAAAAAGAAGAAAGATTCTGTTGATACGAAAGGTGGCGTTAGTGATAGTCAAGCAGGCAAAGCAGTGTTAGAAAAGAAAAGTGGGGGTACTTTTCAAGGCAAAGCAGTGTTAGAAAAGAAAAGTGGGGGTACTTTTCAAGGCAATACCCCCTCTGTTACTTTGCTGTGTGTATGCCATTGCTTTCGCCTTCTTCGCTGTCCGAAGTGAATTTAAGGTGCTTTGTGGCTTCTGAGACTTATTTGGAATTTGGGACATATGGCTAATGATAAAAATTGCCCAATTTTAAAAGTTGTCCGCAATGTGTGTGGGAAGAAAGGTCATTTGGGAAAGAATTGTCGTCTAACATTTAGAAGAGACACTAGAGTTGAAACTCCAGTAGTTACATTCGAAATTAATGATGGCATCATAGAACATCCCTCTGACTGGGTTAGTGTAGGCGGAGTTAAGATTAAGATGAAGTTTGATTCATGCTCACACTTAACATTTGTTTCAAAAGAAGATTATTTAAAACATTTTAAAGGAAAATTTGTATTAAAAAAATCAGATGTGAAACCAACTGGTTATGGAAAAAATCCAATAAAAATGTTAGGTTACTTCACAGAGTATATTGAATACAATGAGAGATATGTTGTAGGGAAAATGTATGTTGCGGAAAAAGGTGATAGCTTAATAAGCTGGTCGCATCAAGCTAATTTGGGTGTAGTGCTCAATCCGAATGCAAATCCGTCAATTCAAGTGCAATCTGTAGATGATGATTGTGAAGAAGTGGTGGAAAACTTTAAAGAGTTGTTCAGTGAAAAACTTGGATGTTTGAGAGGTTACAAACACAAAATCAAGTTGAAAACTGGTGCAATCCCTGTTGCAGCAAAAGTTAGGCGTGTGCCAATTTGCATGCAAGATGCTGTAAAGAAAGACATTGATAGATTATTAAAAACTGGGGTGATTGAAGCAGTGGAAGCGACTGAATGGTTGGCCCCCATTGTTGTTGCGAGAAAACCCAATAATGAGATTCGTCTCTGTGTGGACCTTCGTGCTTCGAATAAGGAGGTAATTGTTGATAAATTTCCTCTTCCAAACATAGAAGAGTTAGTTGCAACATTGGACAGTGCATGTTACTTTACGACATTGGATATGGCTTCGGCATATCATCACGTTACACTGTCTTTTGAATCACAAGAGTTGACGGCTTTCATAACTCCTTTGGGTTCCTACAAATTTAAAAGAATGCCGTTTGGCCTAATTTCTGCAGCCTCGGTGTTTCAGTGGATTATGAATGACTTGTTTAAGGGTGTAAATGGCGTGAAATGTTATCAGGATGATGTGTTAATTTGTGGAAGTACTAAGGAAGAACATGATAGTAGATTGAAGTGTGTACTAAAGAAAATGTTAAAAGCAGTGCTATCTCTTAGACGTGACAAATGTAAGTTTGGAGTGACATAACTGGATTATTTAGGTCATCATATTTCTGGTTTTGGTGTGAGGCCCAAAGAGGATTTGGTTAGAACAATTGAAGAGCTTAAGGAACCTTGTTCAAAGGAGGAATTCTCGTCATTTTTGGGCATGGCAGAATTTTACAATAAATTCATTAAGAACTTTGCAGACAAAACTGAGAAATTAAGAAGTATGATGTGTAGGAAAAGTGAGTTTGTCTGGACTGATGAATGCAATGAGGAATTTGTACAAATTAAAAAGGAACTCAAACTTGCACCAAATCTGCAAACATTTAGACCTGGTGAACCTACTTTCATAGTAACAGATGCGAGTTGTAAAGGGCTTGGAGGTTTGTTGTTCCAAGTTAGGAATGGTGGAGAAAATCTCATTGCTTGTGCATCTAGGTGTTTGAAAGGCGCTGAGTTACAGTGATAGAGAAAGAGGCTCTTGCCATTTTCTGGGCTATTAATAAGTTTAGAAAATTTGTTTGGGGTTGTCAATTCGTAGTGAGGTCGGACCACAAACCTTTAAGAGAGATATTGGGAAAAAAAGGTCTTGATGCTGTGTCTGCAAGAATTAGGAGATGGGTAATTGCACTTCAGGAATTTGATTTTAAGTTTGAATATATTCCTGGTAGTACTAATGTTTCCGCAGATTGTTTGTCACGTTTAGTGAATAGTGTGGAGGATTTGGAAAATGATGAGAATGTTGATGAAGGAGATGAGGAGAGTGAAGTCAGAGTTTGTGAAATCACTTTGGGTGCGATAAAAGAAGATGAGTGGAAGGAAGAATTAGCTAAGGATAGTGAACTAGTTGAGGTCATGAATAATGTATCTAAGCATCTTAACGGGAAATTAGCAATACCTTGGTCGTTATTTTCTCATGAACTGTCTGTGTTGAATGGGATTCTAGCAAGAGGAACTAAATTAATTCCTCCAGTGAGTTTGAGAAACAATATTATCAAAATGGCTCATGGTGGTAATATGGGTATTTCAAAAACAAAGGAGCAAATCAGGCATGATTTTTGGTGGCCGGGTCTTGATTTGATGGTGGAGAGGGCTGTTCGTGACTGTGTGGCGTGCCGTCTAAGTGACAAAATACTCAAACCAAGGTGTTCACCAATGGTTTGCAAAAAATTACCATTGTGTCCTTGGGATGAAGTTGCAATAGATATTGTCTGTCCATTGCATGGTGAGCAGAGCACTCCTTATTTGTTGGTGTTGATGGACTTATATTCTCGGTGGGTGGAAGTTAGTGCTGTGCGAGAGGTTACTTCTCGTTGTGTTATAACATTTCTTGATTCATTATTTAAAAGAGAAAGTTTTCCAAAGTCATTACTTTCGGACAATGGGCCACAATTTTGTTCAGTTGAGTTTGAAAATTATTTGTCAGCTTGTGGTATTGTTCACAAAAAGATATCGTTATATCATCCTGAATCTAACGGTTCCTTGGAAAAGTTAAACAAAACATTGAAAGAGAGAATTCAGTTAGCTAGAGTTAATTCTCTAGATTGGAGGGTGGAATTGCAGAATAGAATTTCTGCTTATCGCTTCACTCCTTATTTCAGAACTAGGAGAACACCTGTTGAATTGTTCAGGGGAAGATCTTCCAACACTAATTTGTGTCCAGGTTGGATGATTATGGATAAAGGTTTAAAAGATAACAGTATTGGGCAATGGAGAAACAAATAATTGCAGTTACAGAGGAAAAGAAAAATTTACTATGATGGGAAGAAAAATGTTCTGGTTCCTAATTTTAAAATTGGTGACATGGTAAAAATTAGGGTTCCTGTTGGTTGTAAGAAGTGGTCTAAGTTTACAGATCTAAAGAAAATTTTTTAAATGTTCAAAAATGCAGTGAAAACAGATGATGGACGTATTTGGAATCTAAATCAGGTTGCACATTTACCTGTTCAAGTTTCAAGTGATGTTTTGGTGCCATCTGTTTCTTCTGGGAAAAGTATTTCAAATTCTTATACAAGAGTTAATGTCTCCCGCAGGACTAGCAGAGTTACTAAAGCTCCTGCTTATCTGAATGATTATGTATAACAACATTCACTTTGTAAGACATATTCTTATGTATCATTCAAATAGAAAGGGAGATGTGGGATGAGAGTTAGCAAATGCATGTTATAGCTTTGCGTTATGATTTAACTTGGTTATTGTTATTTTATCTTATCATTTTTTCAGTTTGATCTTGTGAAGTGTAAAGGGGAAGGAGTGTGATGATGTGACTTGGTTCTATGAGGAGTGTTCCGGCATAGAACCAAGTCAGTGGAATGTTCTTATGTGAATCTTGGGAATGTTCTAGCTTGGCAGTTATTCCTGTTGGATGTTGGATGAGGTTGTTTAATAAAGACCTCTTGCTTCAACCTTATTATTGTTGGTATGCACCTTATTACACATATATATGCCTTAACCATGCATATGCCCTTACCACTCATATGCCTTAACCACTCATATGCCTTAACAACGCATATGCCTTAACCATGCATATGCCGTTACCACACATATGCCTTAACCACGCATATGCCTTAGCCATGCATGTGCCTTAGCCATGCATATGCCTTAACCACACTTGACTTAACCACACATGTGCCTTAAACACGCATATGCCTTAACCACACTTGCCTTAACTATGCATATGCCTTAACCACGCATATGCCTTAACCACGCATATGCCTTAACCACACATATGCTTTAACCACACTTGCCTTAACCACACTCGCCTTAACCACACATATGCCTTAGCCATGCATATGCCTTAACCACGCATATGCCTTAACCACGCATATGCCTTAACCACACATATGCCTTAACCACGCATGTGCCTTAACCATGCATGTGCCTTAACCATACATGTGCCTTAACCACGCATGTGCCTTAACCATTCATGTGCCTTAACCATGCATGTGCCTTAACCATGCATGTGCCTTAACCACGCATATGCATGGTTAAGACATATGCACAGTCTAGTTGCTGACTGCAGCTTGGCGGAAGAGCAGGAAGTAGGAAGTGGAAAGGTCGGGACGAGGCTGTGAGGTAAGTTGGGTTATGGGGGAATGGGGGTAGTTTGTAGGTGTTGAGGGTAGTTTTCAAGGCTTGGAGGGGGTAGTGAGTTTCAGGGCTCAGTCAGGGAATGGAGTGGGGGTAGTTTGCTTGCATTCGTTTTTAGGGGCTGGTGGGGTTGAATATTATGGTTCAGGATAGGGTATCAGGGAAGTTTATAGGGCTGAGGGCCAAGGGGCGGGCGTGTGATATTCATCATACATGTCCCTTAACCAATCATGCCTTCACCATGAAATTGCGTGGTTAAGATCTTGTGGTTCAGGCGTGCATTGTTCCATCACACAACTGCAGCAGGGTGGGTTCCTATAGATGGAGAGGTGGACTGGATGGGAACAGGATGGTAAGAGCAGTGTGGGTTTCCCCAGATGGATCCGTGGACTGGATGTGGACGGGAAGGTAGGAGCATGGTGGGTTCCCAAGATGGATTCATGTACTGGGTGCTGACGCGAAGGTAGGAGCAGGGTGGGTTCCCAAGTTGGATCCGTGGACTGGATGCTGACGCGAAGGTAGGAGCAGTGTGGGGTCCCACAGATGGACCATTAGATTGGATGCGCACAGGAAGGTACACACAGATGGAGCTGTGGACTGGATGCAGACCTGAAATTAGGAGCAGGGTGGGTTCCCACAGATGGAGCGATAGGTTGGATGGAGACAGGATGAAAGGAGTAGGGCGGTTCATGCAGATGGAGGAATGAACTGGATGTAGACTGGAAGGCCTGAGTGGGGTGGGCTCCTAGAGATTAAGCATTGAACTGGAAGCGGACGGGAAGGTAGGAGCAGGGTGGGTCCCACAGATGGAGCTGAGGATTGAATGTGGACCGGATGGCACGAGCAGGGTGGGTTTGCACAGATTTAGCACTGAACTGGGTGCAGACGGGAAGGTAAGAGTGGGGTGGGTTATCACAGTTGGAGCCATAGACTGGATGTGTACTGAAAGGTACGAGCAGGGTGGGTCCCTGTAGATGGAGCGGTGGACTGGATGGGAACAGGATGGTAAGAGCAGGGTGGGTTCCCAAGATGGATTCATGTACTGGGTGCTGACGCGAAGGTAGGAGCAGTGTGGGTCCAACAGATGGACCATTAGATTGGATGCGCACAGGAAGGTACACACAGATGGATCCGTGGACTGGATGCAGACCTGAGATTGGGAGCAGGGTGGGTTCCCACAGATGGAGCGATAGATTGGATGGAGACAGGATGAAAGGAGTAGGGCGGTTCATGTAGATGGAGGAATGAACTGGATGTAGACTGGAAGGCATGAGCGGGGTGGGCTCCTAGAGATTAAGCATTGAACTGGAAGCGGACGGGAAGGTAGGAGCGGGGTGGGCTCCTCCAGATGGAGCTGAGGATTGAATGTGGACCGGATGGCACGAGCAGGGTGGGTTTGCACAGATTTAGCAGTGAACTGGGTGCAGACGGGAAGGTAAGAGTGGGGTGGGTTACCACAGTCGGAGCCGTAGACTGGATGCGTACTGAAAGGTAGGAGCTGGGTTTGTTCCCACTGATGGAGCCATGGACTGGATGCAGTCTGGAAGGTAAGAGTGGGGTGGGTTATCACAGTTGGAGCCATGGACAGTATGCGGACAGGAAGGTTGGAGCAGGCTGGGCTTCTACAGATGGAGCTGTGGGGTGGATGTGTACTGGAAGGTACGAGCAGGGTGGGTTCCTGTAGATGGAGCCATGGACTGGATGCAGTCTGGAAGGTAAGAGCAGGGTGGGTTCCTGTAGTACGATCTACGGGTAGGCTCTGAATTTAGACTATCGCCCCTTCATCTCTGCTTTTGATGTCCAGTTAATTGGTCTTTCAGGAACATGAGGAGAAACTCCATTTTGAAAGGATAATGCTTCAAGTGGCATGACGTTATGCAGCCCTGCACCGCTTGCAAGGTTTTTATATAGAATAGGACAGCTTTGGGAAAAGAAGCTTTAAGATAGATCTGTGTATCCTCTAAAAAGAGATGATATAGGACCCCTGACATCTTGGGCAGTACACTAAGAGTTTCAACATGGAGACTGAACCTAGGAGGAGCCAGTGGGGCCTTTGCAGGACCCCGGCATCAACACACCTGAGACGGAGCAGGAGGTGCCAGTTTTAATCTGCAGTGTCCAGCTGGTCAATCCAACACCTGTAATTCAGTGCCAAGATACCCTTCTGAGTGACCAGCGCTTTACAAGTACACATGTCATGTCATGTCATGTCATGTCATGTGAGGACACTGCCTTCAATGCTCGGGCATTCGTTAAGAGTCCTGGTACTCAAAGACTGACTCAATGTACAAAGCACCACTGATAGATGTAAAAGGGCCGGAGACAGAGGTTGGCAGAGACATGATGGAGACGGCTTCGTCTCCTCTCTGGACCAGGGCAGTTGCGATGTTATGCCGGTGTGAAATTCAAGTAATTCCCTTTTGTGGAATTAAATGGAAAATTGAAAGATTTGCTGAAATGATGTGTAACTCTGCAAAATACAAAACCAGCGCTATATTTTGGTGTGGAATGGTTTCTCACCTTCATTTTTGTTGCGGCTTAATACTAGAGGGGAGTGTGGAGTCAGTGGCCAGGACTGTGGGTGTGAAGAGCTTCCCTACCTCAAGTAGCATTGAGAAGTAAAGATGAAGAAGAGATAAATTGTGGTCCATGGACTGGAGCATATTCGTTCTTTTAGTTTAGAAGGAGATGCAAAGTGATCCCTCAAAGCTAGCGAGGAATCCACAAGGCACCAGAATCTCAGAGCTCATGTTGGAAACATTTCTGGCCAGAGTGGAGTGTTATTGGAGAAGTGGATAAGTTCAGTTTCGAGTTGTTCCTCTCGAACACAGTCGCATAAATCTGCAATGAGCATTTCTTGATGTTCTCTGAAATCTTACATAAAAGATTTAGGGCCAGGTGACTGACCAAGTAAATTGCATCCCGCGAATTGCGACTCTTTTGTGAGTCGCAATTTACTATGTACAACAGTGCTTTTCTCACTATTAGTGATTCCCAATGGGGTCGCAAATTCAGACTCCATTGGGAATGGCAGGGCCTCCCATGGATGGTGGCCTGCTGGGCTCAGCAGACCACCATGTCTGGGACCACTTTTAAATAAAGCAGTTTATTTTAAATGTAGCCCGTTTTCCTTAAAGGAAAATGGGTCGCATTTAATTTTTTTTAAAAAGTTAAACGTTTTCTTTCATTTTTTAAGGGCAAGCAGTGATCCCTGGGACCACCGCCTGCCCTTAATAAATATTTTCCCCTGCGTTTGCAAAGGAGAAGGGGTCCCCTGGGGACCTCTTCCCTTTTGGGACCCCAATACCACACTCATGAAGAGGGTTGTAATTTGAGAGAGTTTTGCGGCTGCAAGTGTGGTCACAAAACATTTGTACATGGGGTTGCGCTCGCTATTAGGAAGGGAATGCCCCTTCCTGATAGCGAGTCGCAAAAAATTGGGAGTCACAAAATAGGTCTTATACATATCCATGCCACATTTGCATGCGCAAATGGGTTCGCAAACCCGTTTCCGGATGCAAAAATGGTTGTACATCTGACCCAGAGGCCCTGATCTACATCTCGATGGACGGGTTACACCGTCACAATGCTGATGGATGTCCCGTCTGCGGAAATATAAATCCCAGATCTCAGCAGATGGGTTACTCCGTTACAGCGGTGACGGTAATCCATTCCGCTAAAGTATAAATCCCATAGGATATTATGGGATTATATTTCAGCGGATGGGAGATCCGCCACCTTTGTGATGGAGTAACCCGTCCGCCGAGATCTATATCAGGCCCTTACGGTTTATGCGGCATAGGGTTTGAAGGAGTTGGACCAGTCGTACTCAAGCATTTGGAAAGTGTAGTGAGTGAGAAAGACAATATGAAAGACAGCAGGCCAAGCAAGATTGAGCAGAAAAATGACAAACCATTGGGTGTGATCATAACATGAGCAGTAATGGTGAACAGAAAGAGGATGAGGAGTTAGGAGGCAACAGAAACACATCTGTGAACTTGATCACCATCCAAAGAAAAACTCACATAGTAACTGTGTATCCCAAAAAAAGGTATTTACTGGGGGAGGGAAGTACCCCAGCATCTTCCTCACACTTTGTAATAGAGGCCGATGTGTTCATTATCCCCTCGATCTGCCTTCAGCTCAGACGGTCATACCTTCGTTATCCTTTCTACAAGTCATATCGGGCAATAGTTTTGCATTGTCTCAGCCGGCGCCTGCGGATAAACGCCACGCTGGGCGTGGCCTGAGAGAAGTCATAAACTGCCGATAGGTGCCTGGAGTCAATCAACAAGGGGCCTCATTTATGAAAAGTGACGCATCGCTGCGTGAAAACAGCGATACGTCACGTTTCACTGTGCCCTCCTTACGACACCAATGATGCGTCATATTTAAAGTATGACGCATCATGGCACAAGGAATTACTGATACGTCAGTATTTTTGACGTATCTGTGGGTGCAAAAGTGACGCATTGCTAGAGTGTGTCACAAAAGTGACACAACTCCAGCAGTGTGTCCTTTCACATGGGTCAAGCCCCATGTGAAAGGGCCTGCGTCAGTCTTACGCCTGCTGTGAGGCAGGCGTAAGAAATTGAGGCATTTGTGTCCTAGAAGTGGCGCAGTGAAATCATATAGATTTCACTGCGTCAATTTTATGACCCTTCTTGCGTCAATACGCCCCCCTGCATACATTATACCTGGCACAGGTATAATGTGGCGCAGGGGTTTACAAAGTGACGCATCTACCGAGATACGTCACTTTGCAAATATGGCGCAACAAGGCGCATTTTTTACGCCACTGGTGCGTCACAAAAAGTGACGCACCGGTGGTGTAAAAGTGACGCACAGTCTCATAAATGAGGCCCAAGAGATTTATAAAGTGCGCCAACTCACTGGTGAGGGTCTCAGGGTGCTGGGGGCCCTGCTAGCTTCATGTCGATCCGTTCCATCGAACAGCCAGGTCTGAAGTCCTTTCCTGAATTGCAGCTTCGACGGGTCTATCGAACAAAAGAGTGTTCCGCCAGACCCCCCCTCAATTGACAGACCCCTGAGTGACAGACTCACAGTCTAGGCTGGGTTGGAGGACATCGATTGACGGTTCGGTGAGGTCATGATGGCTCCGGCGCTCTGGAGAGGGTCGGGTCCTGATAGTCCACCTGCTGCTCTCAATCCACCACCAATCTTGTACCGAACCACCTCCCAAAGCGCCTGGCGCGAGCGCCTCCATAGGTGACGGTGCAACAGATAATGCATGTATACACTTTTCAAGCTGGGACATTGCTGGTTTTGCCTCCAAAGTTTTGATTGAAGGCTGGCAATCCTTTATCAAAAAGTTTGATATCGTTTTTTATGCAGGAACCCTGGCGGTCGAATGGAATCGTTTTTGATGGATTTAAGTGCTTCCTTTTGCCTGAGATTCCACCCCCAGCGGGCGGAGCTAAAGGGACCCTGGTCGCCTGGTTTAAAGTCAATATCGGCTGGTCGATTTGACCGCTTTTTCTGGAGCGGGGGGAAGGGCAGGCATTCTGCCTCAGCTGGAAGGACAACTATAAGATTTATTAGGTAAAGTTTTACATTATTAATTTTCCTTGTAAGGGCGACGGCAACTTCCAAGGTCTCTTTACAGTGCTTGACATACTCGTGGAGAGAGAGTCCTGGGTTGAGTGCCCCCTTAATTTGACGGTGGCAGGTGAATTCAATGCCAAACTGGGGCACCCGCCCCCACTATCTCCATCCACTTATGATCAATCTTCTCGAGAAACTGATCGTAATGGGATGGATATGGATACGACGAGGCGGGTCCTATTTTCCCTCCTGGGCAAACGGGGTTTGGCTAACAAGGTCCCAAACTTTACTGACCGTCATCCCAACCTTCATAGGGCGGGGGGCTGGGAGCGCAATAGGTTTTTCCATAGGGTAGGGCCGCGGGCCTTCCTGCTGCGCTTCCCTACGGCAAAAGAAAAGGGCAGGAACGCGCCGTATCTATAAGATATCTATAAGATTTGGCGCATTCCTGTCCTTTTCCCCTGCGCCGGCGCACAATGGGCTGCCGGCGTCAACTCAGGCACCTTTGCACAATGGTGCAAGGCTGCCTGCGTTGTGGGGATGATTATTTTTGTACAGGAAGGGAAACCTTTCTGTACAAAAATAATCTCAAGAGGCTTGTCCTCTTTCTACCTCTGCTGCAGAATGCAGCACACATAGAAAAAGGAAAAACGAGGAGAAATAAAGATATTTCTCCCCGTTCCGCCTAGCGTAAGCTTTTGGCGCTGCCTCAGATTTACGATTTCTCGTAAATCTGTGGCAGTGTCAAAAGGCCATGGATGTTGCTGGGAACGCCCCCAGCAACACCCACTGCACGCCCCTTTAAGGCAGAACACTGCGTTAAAGGGACTGATATTTATCAGGCTGTCAGGATCTGAATCCCCTGCTCTCCGCGCCTGCCTGGTTATAGAGGACTACATGTCCCAGAAGTCTCGGCGTCCTGTGGGCGGAAACTATTTTTACGGTCTGAACCCGGAAGTCGGGTTGTATTGGATTTTGCTGTTATCCCGGTACTGGAACGGAGCGGCTGCCCGTTACCGCGTGAGTGTGGTGGTGCTTCGCTGAGCTTTGCGAAGACACTGACACCCCCTTGTTGGTCTTGCTATTGTTTGCCATTCCGCTGCTAAGCGAATAAGGTGGAGTCGGCTGACTCACTGTGAGGGTCCTGTGGTGCTTCGTGTCGGAACCTACGCGAAGACACAGACCCTGCTTCGTAGGTGCTTCGGAACCTTGGACGAGTGTGGCGGCGGAGACGTGTCAATCGGTACTGTGGTGCTTCGCCGTCTCAAACGCGAAGACACGGACACCAGTGACGATTCCCTGAATATTCTACGGGTGATTCCTAGCGAGGGTCTTGAAGTTACCCTTGGGTACCAGAGACCATACTGAGTATTTCGTTCTTGGAGCGGTTTTCTGCTTATCTGGTGGAGGTGGTGACGCTACTCCTGGAATCGGACATTACCGCAACTAAGGAGCCCGGAATCCTGTAGACTCCTAGTGGTGTTGGTGGTAAGGCGACAGAAGGGCATTTCACCTCTGGGGATTGCTACGGTTTTGTTTTTGCTTTATTACTTTCTTTTGGGTTGGTGCTTTGGTGCCGTTACACGGAGACTATTTATCCTACTTCGGTGACGGAACAGAAGAAGAACGGTTGTGAACCATTATACATAGGCTGAGAAGAACCCCTAGGTCTGGGAACGCTGACCTGGTTTTTGGTCCAAATAGGCATAGAATCAGGCATTCACCAGGAGTTCCACAATAGGAGAGGGGGTACAGAGTCTGTTCCGCGATTTCCACCAAGCGTTTAATACACCAAGATATGTGAAGCGTCATAGGGAGGTTACGGAAGGCGGATAAAGTCACAGGCCTTCATAACAGGTTGTCATTTGTCATTTCAGATTTGCCTCAGCCTGTGCAGTCCCTTCCCCCGGCCGCTTCACATATTTCCCTCGCCTGATCACCTCTAAGCTCTGGGTGCATATGTTTTCCCGAGCTTGGGGAGATCTGGAGGTGGACCCTCTAGAGCATCACCCGGATCCCGAAGAGCACTGAGCACCTTGGCACAGGCAGCATTAAGACAAAAAATGTGGCCTAGTGCTGCCTGATAAATATCACGCAAGCTTCTGCACCAAGGAACGTCACAAAAAGTGGCGTTCCGATGGCACAAGGAGCCTCATAAATGAGGTACATACTCCTCCTGGACATACTCCTCCTGAAGTATGTCACTAATTATTAATATCTGCGAGGTTCTTACTCTGATCTATAACGACCATAGCCTCATTACTGTGCGGATACTGTCACCATATGCGCACCATAAGCTTATGTCAATGCCTCCCCAGGATTAATCTAGTACGTATGCAGTGCGTAGGGGGGGTATGGAGAACTGCGAACCTGAAGAATGTAGTGTCGCAGGTAGTTTGCAACAGTGCAGCGCTGGTGAACAGCTGCGGCCCCATCCTTTGTAATCTGGCTCTTATTTGGACTCATTTTGCAATTCTTTTATTGAGGATAAAAGAGATGCTCTCTAGCCCCATTGCTCAGCTGCGCCTCCACGCCAAATCATGGTTTACAACATATGTAGAGCAGCAACTGATTCTTTACGCAGGGCCTTAAAGCAAACTCCCAGAGGTCAGAGTGCCACTACAGCCAGTAGAAAGATATTTCAGCAAGCGAGACCATGAAGGAGGAGAATGGGAGCCCATTGTTGGTGCCGGCCAATCGAAAGACCCATAAGTTTTCTGGAAAGCTGTGCGGTCCGTTTCATCTCCCATATCACCCCAAGAGAAAGTAACAGTTCATATTTCTCTGGGTTGTATTCTACTGACAGCAAGGCTGACAATACTTCTGTGCTGATTATTCCACTGTGTCCTAACCTTGGGGCATATTATCAAGCACGGCGTTAACATTATCGCCTCTTTAGCGCCAGAAAACTGCTGCTAAAACAGCGATAATGGGCTTGATAATACGCCGTAGAGAATTCCCATACAAGCCCAGGTTCACACCAGAACATGGGCTTCTATGGGAATTCACAAGGGCATATTATCAAGACTAATATCGCCTCTTGAGCGGCAAAAGCGGCGATAATGTTAACGCTGTTTCTTGATAATATGCCACCTTGTATTTACCGAGGATGAGGTTTTTAGAGCAATTATAGAGAGTAGATGCAAGAAGCCTACGGGGCCGGATGGTTTTCCACTTGGTTTATTCAGGGAGGACCCAGTGTTTTGGACTCCGGTCCTCACTTCAGTATTCAACTCTGTTTGTAGCCAGGGCGTGCCCAGGTCATGGCGGTCATCATTGATTGTCCCAGTTTAAAAGAAGGAAACATGCATGATGTGAAGTGTTATCACCCGACATCTCTCTTAGACTCCAGAACAACAATCATTGGGAGAGTAGTTCTGGACCGTCTACTTGACTAGATTAATATTAACAGGCCTTGCCTACCTACAAACGAGACTCTTTATGCAACCCTCCTGCCGCAATCTGAGATCAAAGGCTATGGCTTTATTAAAGATCCCTCACGTTCGACGCACTCGCTCGGGGGGCAGAGCTTTTTCTTATATTGCTCCTAAATACTGGAACTCATTACCAGAGCCCCTACGTAAATGTCCGTAGTACTATGACCTTCAGAAAACAACTTAAAGCCTTTTTATTTTAATGTTGTTATGTTAAAAAAGACTTGTTACCGCGCACGGCCACCAATTGGTTTCATGGCGCTCAGGGACAGGTGGAAAGAAGGAGCAACAGTGAGAGAGGGAAATTAATCATAAGCTAACTGGAACAGATAAGTTTTCAGATTTTTACGAAAAGTGATGTAGTCAGAAATGAGCCGGATTGAAAGAGGGAGAGAGTTCCAGGTGGAAGGAGCCAAAAAGGAAAAACAGGCACCACCATGTTGCTTGCGTTTGTACCTAGGGGTAGTTAGAAGATTGTGGGCAGAGGACCTTAGGTGCCTTGAGGGGATGTGACGGTTGAGACTGAGAGAGATAAAGGCAGGGGCGAGTGCAGAAAGAGATTTGAAAACAGTGCACCCCCTTTTAAAAATACAGCGGGATGCGACTGGGAGCCAATGCAGTCTTTTCAACAGGGGCATAACGTGTTGGTGCTTAGGCTGTTGGAAAATCAGTCTGGCCGCCTGGTTTTGCACCATGCACCTGGTCTTTTGACAGCCCTTTCCCTCTCTGGTTTCCTTTACCTTGGTAAGCGCTGAGATGCCCCTGGGTGAGTCATGCGCTATACAAAAGGACCATAACATAACATAACATATACTTACCCCGAGTCAGTATGGGTTCAGAAAGGGCTCATGACTATTAAACAGTGCCTCAATCTCCACCCTATTGTGGCAAAATACAAACCGGCCTAGGGAGTTTCTACCCACTGGTGTTTATAGACTCTGTCTCCAGATCAAAGCTGAGGGCTTTATGGACTCTGTCTCCAGATCAAAGCTGTGGGCCATCCTAAATAGCATGGGTGTTAATGTGGGGCTGGTCACATTTTTAAGTCTTCTTCACCATGACCTCATAGCCTCAGTTAGGTTTGGATTTGGGAGCGCAGGCGAATGCTCAGAGCCCTTCCACATAAAGCGCTGGGTGCGCCAAGGTTGCGTCCTTGCTCCAATTCCTACTCTCCTCTATACGAACGACCTGGTATCTGTTGAGGCGGACGTTCCGCATGTGGAAAAAAAGGCCGTGCCCGCACTTATGTACGCTGATTACGCAGTCCTGGCAAGGACGGCCAATGGCCTTAAAACTTATCATTAGTTATGTCAATTTCATGAGAGACCTGGGCCTGGAGCCACATTTCGAGAAAATATTTACTATAATTTGTGGCCCAAGAAATACCAAAACCCGTACCCTAAATATTGATGGCAACCCCTAGATAGGGTTAGTTCCTTTCCTTATTTAGGCCTGGAGTTTGATGAAGTGTGTACTTGGCTTACTTGTCTCAAAAATTGAATATCCCGTTATACTCAAGCAGTAGGTACTACTTCCTTACTTGACATGTCTATTGGTAAAAAGCCTATTGCTCCCATACTACAGATGTACAACCAGAAATGCCTCACGATTTTAACGTATGCAATGAGTATCTGGTGTTGTAGGGATGCACATGTGATGCAGAGAAAGGAGAATAGATTCTGTTGCCGGTTACTCGGCATTCCTCCCTCATCCCCGCATTTCTCCCCACACCTGGAGCTAGGCATGGGGTACGTCCAAGATTCCGTCAATGCTGCCCCTCTGTCTCTCCGTTGCTCAATTTGGTCCAGTAAAGAGGCCGAATTCAACCGGCTGTCATTAGAGACTGTCTAACCTCTGCTCATGGTTTGGCCATTCCATGGTTAAAATATATTAGAACATTGGAATGTTGGGAGCTCCATTGAAAACCATGGAGATCTCCGGGCTTATAATGACTGGTATAGGCCCAGAGCTCCAGCATTCCAATGTTTCTTTGTTCACAGCTCTGGCTGTGAACAAAGGCTTCAGGGAGCCTGAGGGGATTCCAATCCCCTTGCGCTCCCAAAAGGCTTTTTTTTTTGTTAGAACATTCTGTCCTCTAGTGACAGAATGTTCTAATAGCCTTATAGCCCTTCGTAGATGGGCTATACCGCTATTAAAGTCCCTCTCCCTTGATAAAGGCCCTCGCCTTCGGCGAGGGGCCTTTAACGCTGGAGAGGGCCTTTAATAGCTGGTATAGCCCTCTACGGCGGGCTATAAGGCTATATTAAAAATAGCTTCTCGTATCTTGGCTGCCTCTTTATTCGAGCATCCAGACTCCATCCAAAAAAAGGACTTGAATTGTGTCCGTGACAGTTTTCGTAAGCACAAACAAGTCACTAGTGAACGAATGGAAGTGGCCAAACTTACAATCAGAGATTACCGTATTATCCAAGCGACTCCAACAATTGTCCCGTATTTACTGTACATGACCAACGTGTATGAAAGAACAACACTCTTGGCAAGACTTATGTTGGGTTCTTTTCCCTAGTTGATGTTTTCCCTTGGGTCAGGACACCTCTCACACTATTGCCATCTGTCCATGCGATGAGCAATCTTGCCAAACCATTCTACATTTTGTTTCATTTTTTCAATTTTATCTGCTTTACACTAGGAAGTTTTTATTACTGTTACTGCGCAGACATAAACACCCCAAGTGCAAAGCGCCCTCTCTATTTATTCAACGTACTGACTGTAATGTTTGCTATGTAGTTGCTCGGGTTTTGAAGTGCACTTTAGCGAAAAATAGGAGTTTGCTGTTTTGATAAAAAAGCCTCTATATTCTCTTTTATAAATAATCTTTGACCCTGCATATTTAAGAGCATATTGCTGCTCTTAATTTCTATTCACTGGGCACTTCATTACATTAACTGTGATACCCCTGGAATCAGAACTTCTGCACTGTCACTTTATTCAATGCAAACCAACATAACGATGTTTTCTTGTTAATTTGTGATGGTTTATAATCTCCATGTTTTATTGTTATACCAGACTTGACGCATCTGGAACTCTATTTTATGTACTGTTACTTAATAACTGTAAATTTACACAATGAATTTTGCATTTTTTAAATAGGTTGGGGCAGATTCACAGAACCAATCTGAGACAAAATCCTAAATTTACTACTTTTGGTATTCACAGAAGGCATTTAGTAGTCTTAAATTAGGATTTTGTCTTAAATTAGGATTTTGTCTTTAATTAGGATTTTGTTTTAAGACCAAAACTTAAGACAAACTTAAGTTTAATTTAAGACAAAATCCTAATTTAAGACAAAATCCTAACTTAAGAAAAAAAACTAACTTTACTACGACTGAATGTCTTCTGTGAATACCAAAAGTAGTAAGTTCATGATTTTGTCTCAGATTAGTTCTGTGAATCGGCCCCTCTGTCGTTATTTTTTAACATGTGTGTATACTAAGTAGTTTGTTTATTTTTTATCGTGTGTATCTTTTATGATCTGCCTGTGGAAGATTGAATAAAGACAACTGAATTGATATTTGAATTGATAGTGGAGAAGTGTGGCTCAATGGTTAGAGCGGCAGACCCTGATGCAGAGGTCTAGCCCGGGACCAGGGTTCAATTCCCCGCCTCGGCGTGTCTTGGGCTCAAAATTCCACGGACCTGATAATTCTCGCCTCGGTGCCTATTCCAATCATGGAGTCCCACTCTGCAACTCTGGGCAACAGCTTGCTTAATCTCCACAACGACCCTCCCCAAAACTCTAAGGATGCCTGGCCTCCACCTTGGGGGTACCCAGGAGTGGACACCTCACAGGGAAAGCCAGGATGGGTTCCACAGCGGTATTCGTACAAGCGCTTTGAGACCCTTGCGGGTGAGTAGTGCGCTATACAAGTATCAATTTACAATATATAAATCTCACCTGAGTATTTCTCGATTACTTACCGAAGGCACAGATGAGAGTCAGAGCCCGCAGGGGGCTGATGCTGGAGCTGAACATGGATGCACTGAACGCTGCTGGGAGGCACTGAGCGCTGCTGGGAGGCACTGAGCGCTGCTGGGAGAGACTGAGTGCTGCTGGGAGAGACTGAGTGCTGCTGGGAGAGACTGAGTGCTGCTGGGGACTCAGGACTCACCACAGGAAGGAAGCAGATGAGGCCTGCAGGGGCCTGTGGGTGTATATGTATCCACCAGGGATGGCCCCGCCCACTGGCTGCGCTGGAAGCTGATCAAACTCTGACCTCAGGGCTGGGAACCAGAGCTAATGGCGGATTATAACTTGTGCCAAAGATTTGTCCGTGACCACCCTCAGCGGCAGAGCAAATGTTGGCTTAACACAAGAGCTATCAGGGAATTATGCACAGGGCTAAAAATCAAAAACCTGCCTCAGAGGATTAGCTGTGGAGCTTATGGACTGCAGAGTTTTGGCAAAGTACTGTGGGTGAGAAGTAAAACTGAAGGAGCCCAGGCCCCAGCAGAGCCCGGCTCAGAGGGAGCCCAGGCCCCAGCAGAGCCCGGCTCAGAGGGAGCCCAGGCCCCAGCAGAACCCGGCTCAGAGGAGCCCAGGCCCCAGCAGAGCCCGGCTCAGGGGGAGCTCAGGCCCCAGCAGAGCCCGTCTCAGAGGAGCCCAGGCCCCAGCAGAGCCCAGGCCCCAGGCAGAGCCCGGGTCAGGGGGAGCCCAGGCCCCAGCAGAGCCCGGCTCAGAGGAGCCCAGGCCCCAGCAGAGCCCGGCTCAGAGGGAGCCCAGGCCCCAGCAGAGCCCGGCTCAGAGGGAGCCCAGGCCCCAGCAGAGCCCGGCTCAGGGGGAGCCCAGGCCCCAGCAGAGCCCAGCTCAAAGGGAGCCCAGGCCACAGAAGAGCCCGGCTCAGGGGGAGCCCAGGCCCCAGCAGAGCCCAGGCCCCAGCAGAGCCCGGCTCAGAGGAGCTCAGGCCCCAGCAGAGCCCAGGCCCCAGCAGAGCCCGGCTCAGAGGAGCTCAGGCCCCAGCAGAGCCCGGCTCAGGGGAGCTCAGGCCCCAGCAGAGCTCAGGCCCCAGCAGAGCCCAGGCCCCAGCAGAGCCCGGGTCAGGGGGAGCCCAGGCCCCAGCAGAGCCCGGCTCAGGCCCCAGCAGAGCCCAGGCCCCAGCAGAGCCCAGGCCCCAGCAGAGCCCGGCTCAGAGGGAACCCAGGCCCCAGCAGAGCCCAGCTCAAAGGGAGCCCAGACCCCAGCAGAGCCCGGCTCAGAGGGAGCCCAGGCCCCAGCAGAGCCCGGCTCAGGGGGAGCCCAGGCCCCAGCAGAGCCCAGCTCAGAGGGAGCCCAGGCCACAGAAGAGCCCGGCTCAGGGGGAGCCCAGACCCCAGCAGAGCCTGGCTCAGAGGGAGCCCAGGCCCCAGCAGAGCCCAGGCCCCAGGCAGAGCTCGGCTCAGGGGGAGCCCAGACCCCAGCAGAGTCCGGCTAAGAGGGAGCCCAGGCCCGAGCAGAGCCCAGGCCCCAGCAGAGCCCGGCTCAGAGGGAACCCAGGCCCCAGCAGAGCCCAGCTCAAAGGGAGCCCAGACCCCAGCAGAGCCCAGGCCCCAGGCAGAGCCCGGCTCAGGGGGAGCCCAGACCCCAGCAGAGTCCGGCTAAGAGGGAGCCCAGGCCCGAGCAGAGCCCAGGCCCCAGCAGAGCCCAGCTCAAAGGGAGCCCAGACCCCAGCAGAGCCCAGCTCAAAGGGAGCCCAGACCCCAGCAGAGCCCAGGCCCCAGCAGAGCCCAGCTCAAAGGGAGCCCAGACCCCAGCAGAGCACGGCTCAGGGGAGTCCAGGCCCCAGCAGAGCCCAGGCCCCAGCAGAGCCCGGCTCAGAGAAACATTTTAAGCAACATTTGTTACCTTTTTGGGTCATTCTTGTTTGCAAAATCCAGAGCTGAGGAAAAAAGATGCTGTGTTCAGCCTCATGCTACCCTTCTGAATTTGGAGATAAATTACAGATCTAGGGCCCTCATATAGCAATGTTAAATTATTTTAACACTACATGTACGATGTAATGATTTTCCCACAAGCTTGCTGCTGGTGCTGCCACATGCCAGAGGTCTGATTACCTGGGCTGTTCTGACTTAATTTAACCTCATGCCTCTTTCATCACCAACCTCACTCCCTGCCCGGTCTTCTAACTCTCGAAGGTTCAATTAATTGCCTGGTTTGTATCTTTGTCTTAATTTTCCTGCCTCTTTCTTCTTCCTTCTTTCCCCTTTCTGCCTTTCTCTTCTTTTAATGATAACATCTGATGATGAAATATATTTCCCAATACCAAAATAATGTGTGCAGGTGGTCCCCACCTTTAATCATCGGCTCAAATTCAGCTCTACCTCAGCGGTGCAGACATGGGTTAACATGAGCCGGTACAAAGACCTTCCTGAGGTGAGACATGATCTCACCTCAGAGGTCTTTCAATCTCAGCTGGTCCTTTAACACCACACGGCACATAGGTCAAAAGCTTGCAGCATTCTCTCAAGGTCTTCACAGCGTCCACTACCACCTTCTAGGGACCCTTTGTCCGTCCCAGCCACCTCTCAAACAACTCTGAACCCCCTGGACACTCTACTGCAGCGTACACTGTATTAAAAAACATGTCGCTATTAGATTCCTTAGACAGCTTTCACTTGATGGAGCGAGGGTGAAAACAAACATTTTTATATACCCCTCTCGAAATCTCTTCCCATAACAGTAATATGTATTAATCGTGTGGTTTTGAAGTTAACCAACATAGAATAGAATGCACACACACAAATACACGTGGGTCACTAATTTGCTTATGCTGAGAAGTATAATATACTAAATAGGTGAAATTGTTATACTAACTAAGGAGCCCATTAGGATCGCGGACAGACTTGAGTCCGTCGGCGACCCCTGAGGAGGAGGGAACGTCCGCATGGGCTGCGGCGTTCCCTCCTGTACAATTAGGATGTGACCGCCACCCTGGCGGTCACATCCTCTATTTTTAACATTGCGGCGGGTGCGGCTTCAAGCTGCACCCGCCGCAGTGGTAAAAAAGCACGCATTGCATTTACATGCAGAAAGCGGCAGGCACCGCGGGGTGCCTGCCGCTGTCTGCATGTAAATGCAGGGGGGTACCATAGGTACCCCCCATGTGCACCCCCCACCCCCCTTCACCCTGGGGGACCGCAACGGGCCCCCGAAGTGCACATCCGTATGCTTTTCCACGGCGGTGAACCCGCTGCGGAAAAGCATATCTGATACGCAATCCTAATATGGCTGACGGTGTCTGAGAGACACCACCACCATATAAGAGCTTTTCTGCCGCGGTTGTAAGCCGACCGCGGCGAAAAAGCTGCGGACATACACCAAGACCCACCAGCCATCCTAATTTGGCGGTGGGTCTTTGGAGGCTCAGCGGCAGTTTTCCCGCTTCCTCCGGGCCGGCGGTGGCTTCCGCTGGCCCGAAGGATGCGGGAAAACCGCGATCATAATGTGCCCCATATTACGCAAATGTCATAATCTAACGAAAACTTGTGTATGTATGCTTTCTATATGTCTTATGGTGGCAGAAATGATGGAGAATGGTAAGAGAACAATGCCTAAATGCTACTAAAACGCTGGGTAATAACTAACAGGGTTACATTAGAATGGGGGGAAGTAAACAGAAGGGCTATACTTTGAAATCTAACATTTAACTGAGGTTGTTTCTATAATAGTTCCCATTATGGCCCATGCAGCCTACTAGAAAATGGAAGGTTTGCAAGACACTGAAACTGTGGTGATCTACGCTTGCACGACTATGCTCGAGAGATGTGCAAGGAGTCTGTGCCTGTACAGCGTGGGTCAAGGTCAGCGTGGCCTGGAAGTGTAGAAGAGTACCAAAAAATTTGTATGACCGTGTCGTGAGCCTGGAAATTAATCCCGAAGTGACAATTTAAAGGACACAAGTGAAAAAGCTGTTAAAGAACAATCAAAACCTTCTTTTTGAATATAACGATGACTTGGCGGAAATATGGACAATGAGGAGATGAGGTTATGCTCATCCACCCCTTGCATGGACCAATGAGAGCGAACGAGGACCCTAAAAGTTTCAAATCTTAGATAGATAAGTTAGGGGAAAAGGGTATAAAAGAGGACGTTTGGAAGTAAGAAAAAAAGGCTTGTTTTTTAATTTTATTTTCGCACCACAACATGCTGCCGGACTGAACTTTTTCTATGGTGCAAAGACTTTGACATTTTTCTTGACTTTAACTTTTGATGGGTGCAGAGTCCGGATGGGAGGTGAACATCAAGAAAGAATAGAGAGGCAATTTTTTGGAACTTATTTTTGCTAACCTGATGTCCATTTACTGAAATCTTGGTAATATGGTTTTAACTTATTTTTCTGAACTATTCTGCTAATAAATGTAAACTGTTTGAAATTAATTTTTCTTTTCTCTAGGTTATTAAATGTTTAATAAATATTGAATGAAGGCTAAATTAAATAAGGTCATGCTAGGAGATTAAGTCTCTGAATACAAACTTAAATAAATGGAGAATTAAGCAGGTCTTGTTGTCCATTAGTTAACTTTTACTAACTGATCCATTGACCAAATGGTGAGGTATTTTAATGTTTCTTAAGGATAAAACCATGGTAATATTGATAAACTGCAGATGTATAGAGTGTATAAAATTTTAGAATGAAATAAGACACTCCGCTAAAATCCAGCATCTCCTCCTCTAGTCTTCATTGATCTTGGGAGCAGTGTGAATTGTGTGTATGAATGACTCGCAGTGTTATGGGCCCCACTGACGAGTAAAATGAGAATAGCTCCTAGGAAATATAGTGATGGTTTGTAGGTTCTGTTTGGAGGAGAGCTGGATCAGTTGTTCTTGGTAGCAGGAGTCTGGTTGCTATTGGTTAACTTGGATAAGTAATGTATGGAATTGGTAGGGCAATGTGAATAGAATTGTGATGTACAGAAATTATGACTAACATTATATGTTAAGTCTGTATTGTGTTAAATGTAGTCCGGAATTTGAGGCTTCTGGGAAGTAGGAAGCTGCCTAGGAAGAGGAACGTGTGGCATGTAAGTCGCACACATGTGGCATGTAAGTCACATATCACATAGTCTGTTTCAATGTGGTGACATCGTCGTATGTTACAAGTTTAGGGACATTTACGTGTAAAAGTGGTGAATGTATAGCGAAAGCAACCTATAAAATCTTGGGCTTAAGCACAGGAATCAATGTGTATTCTGACTAAAACTTATCCCTGAGAGAGTAATACAGTTTTCACCGGAGCTTGAGAGAAGGGTAAGGTAGAGGGATGTGCTACTTTATCGGCGAAACTAAAATTCTGTGGTAGAGAAGAGGTCAATCAATCAATCAATCAATCTACCAATGCATTTATAAAGCACCCTGCATACCCGTGAGGGTCTCAAGGCACTGGGGGGGGGGAGCTGCTACTGGTCGAAGAGCCAGGTCTTGAGGAGTCTTCTGAAGGCCAACAGGTCCTGGGTCTGTCGTAGGTTGGTAGGGAGAGTGTTCCATGTCTTGGCGGCGAGGTAGGAGAAGGATCTTCCACCGGCGGTGGTTTTCCGGATACAAGGGACTGTGGCGAGGGCGAGGTTGGCAAAGCGGAGGCAGTGGGTGGGGGTGTAGAAGCTGATTCGGTCATTGAGGTATCCTGGTCCGGCATTGTGAAGGGTTTTGTGTGCGTGGATGAGGAGTTTGAAGGTGATCCTTTTGTTGACTGGGAGCCAGTGCAGGCCTCTCCGGTGGGGTGTGATGTGGCTGCGTCGGGGGATGCCGAGGATCAGTCGTGCCGAGGCGTTCTGGATTCGTTGTAGTCGTCTCAGGAGCTTGGTTGTTGTTCCTGAGTAGAGGGCGTTCCCGTAGTCGAGTCTGCTGGTGACGAGGGCCTGGGTGACGGTTTTCTCGTGTCAGAGGGGATCCATTTGAAGATCCTGCGGAGCATTCGGAGGGTGTTGAAGCAGGACGCGAAGATGGCGTTGACTTGCTTTGTCATGGAGAGGGCGGAGTCGAGGATGACCCCCAGGTTGCGTGCGTGGTCGGTGGGTTCCGGGGCTCTACCTAGTGAAGAGGGCCACCAGGAGTCGTCCCAGGCTGATGGGGTGGGCCCGAGGATGAGGACCACCGTCTTGTCTGAGTTTAGCTTCAGCCTGCTGTCCTTCATCCATTCAGCGATGCCCTTCATTCCTCTGTGGAGGTTGGCTTTGGCGGTGTAGGGGTCTTCGGTGAGGGATATGATCAGCTGGGTGTCGTTGGGGTAGGAGATGATGTTGAGGTTATGTTGTCGTGCGACATGGGCGAGGGGTGCCATGTAGATATTGAACAGCGTCAGGCTGAGGGAGGATCCCTGTGGGACGCCGCAGATGATCTCGGTGTTTTTAGAGCGGAAGGGTGGGAGGCGGACACTCTGGGTTCTGCCGGAGAGGAAGGATGTGGTCCAGGCCAGGACCTTTTCTTGGATTCCGGCGTCATGGAGGCCTGCTGATAGGATGCGGTGGCAGACCGTGTTGAAGGCTGCTGATAGAGCCAGGAGGAGGAGGGCGGCTGTTTCTCCATTGTTCATCAGGATCCTGATGATGTCGGTGGCGGCAATGAGGGCTGTCTCGGTGCTGTGGTTGCTGCGGAAGCCGGAGATTGCGAAGGGTCCAGGATGTTGTTGTCTTCAAGGTAGCGGGTTAGCTGTTTGTTGACAATCTTCTCCGTGACTTTCGCCAGGAACAGAAGCAGGGAGATGGGCCAGAATTTCTTGAGGTCCTTGGGGTCCGCCTTGAGTTTCTTTAGTCTGGCATTGATCTCGGCGTGCTTCCAGCTTTCCGGGAAGGTTGCTGTCTCGAAGGAGATGTTGATTGTTTTACGGAGGTGGAGCGCGATGGCTGAGCTGGCTTTGTTGAACACGTGGTGAGGGCAGGGGTCGGATGGGGATCCGGAGTCCATGGAGTTCATGGTTTTGATGGTGTCTTCGTTGCTGACACTGGACCAGGTGGTCAGGCGACTGGTGCGGGTGGAGGTCGCAGGGGTGGTGGTCTCGGCGGTGGGTGCGGGGGTGTCGGAGTTGAAGCTGTCGTGGATGTCGTAATCTTGCGGTGAAAGAAGGTGGCCAGTGAGTCGCACAGGTCTTGTGATGGTGGAATGTCGTTGGTGTTGGAGCTGGAGTTGGAGAGTTCTTTTATGATGCTGAAGAGCTCTTTGGTGTTGTGTGCGTTGTTGTCTAGGCGGTCCTTAAAGGCGGTCCTCTTGGCGGTCCTGATGAGTTGGTGGTGCCTGCGGGTGGCGTTCTTGTGGGCTGTGTAGCTTTCTGGTGTTCGGTCGCGGAGCCATTTCTTCTCCAGTTTCTGACAGGTGTGCTTGGAGGTTCGGAGATCCTCGGTAAACCAGGCGGCTTTCTTGTTGGTGTGATTGGTGGTGGAGGGATTGAGAGGGGCGAGGGTGTTGGCGCAGTCGTTAATCCACTGTTTGAGGTTGGTAGCGGCGGTGTTGGGGTCGATGGGGTCAGCGGATGGTCTCAGGACGAGTGTAGTGGTCAGTTGGTCCTTGGTGACCTTGCCCCAGCAGCGGCGTGGCAACTGTTGGGTGCGGTGGTGTGTGGTGGGTTTCCTGAAGGTGAAGTGGACACATCTGTGGTCGGTCTAGTGGGGTTCAGTGGTGTGGTTGAAGAAGACGTGGGGGCTTGCGGGGAAGATGGGGTCAAGCGTGTGTCCAGCAGCGTGGGTGGGTGTCGTCACGAGCTGATTGAGACCGAGGTTGGCGAGGTTGGCGATCAGGGCGGTGGAGTTGGCGTCGTTGTTGTTCTCGAGGTGGAAGTTCAGGTCCCCAAGTAGGATGTACTCCGTGGAGGCGAGAGCGTGGGTGCTAACTAGGTCGGAGATGGTGTCGCTGAACTGTGGTAGGGGCACGTGTGGATCTGGAAGTGCATGTGCTCGGCGGTGGTGAGGTTTTCGTCGGTGTTGGTCGAGACTCTGAGGGTGTCTTTGTTGGTGATGGCAATCCCCCCTCCAACTCCGTTGGTGCGGTCTCTGCGGGACATCTTGTAGCCCTGTGGGATGGCTATGGCGATATCTGGTGCTGAGGTGGCGTTCAGCCAGGTCTCCGTCAGGAAGGCGACGTCGGGGGCGGTAGAGACTAGGAGGTCCCAAAGTTCGATGGCGTGCTTGCGAGCGGAGCGGGTGTTGAGGAGGTTGCAACGGAGGAGGTTGGGTTCTCTGGTTGATGGTTTGGCGGGCTGGATGCAGGTGAAGCTGCAGTTCTGGCAGGAGAAGGGCCCTTGGGTGTGCCTCGGGATGGCCCGGTAGCAGTGGTGGTCTCGTCCGGGGTTGAGTGCGTGGAGGGTGCTGTAGTCGTAGTGCAGTCTGGTGTTGCGGCAACCTCTGGGTCTCTGGGTCCAGGGGTTCTGGTGCTGGGTGAGGTCCAGGCGCGGACGGGCGCAGATTGGTCTTGCCTCGGCACGTCTGCTGCGCTTCCGCGCGGCGTCCTCCATACGAGGTGAAGTGGGAGGGAGGAGCAGCTGGGAGGTGGAAGCGGGGCGGCCAATGGGCGATGGGGACGGGACACAGAAAGCAAAGGGGCGGGGCCGCAGGGGAGCAGCTGCGGGAAGCAGGGAGCGGGGGGGCACAGAGGGCAAGGGGCGCAAAGGGACTGACTACAATGAGAAAAATACAGAATACAAATGCAAATAAATATTTACAGCAGTACAGTACAGAAAAAGAAAAAAAGACAGTCACGGACCGTGGGAACACACCAGCGGCGAACTTCTGGCAGCGGTAGCAGTGGGGCAGAGTCACGGGTGCACAGGAGGAGCCGTGCGGCGTGTGGAGCGACCTGCCCGAGATAAGGGTCAGGGTTTACACTCACTGCCGCGCGACGTCCTCCATAAGAAGCCAAGTGAGAGGGTGGAGCAGCTGGGAGGCGGTGCGGCCAATGAGCGACGGGACACAGAAAGCAAAGGGGCAGGGCCGCAGGGGAGCAGCTGCGGGAAGCAGGGAGCGGGGGGGCACAGAGGGCAAGGGGCGCAAAGGGACTGACTACAGTGAGAAAAATACAGAATCCAAATGCAAATAAAGATTTACAGCAGTATTGTACAGAAAAAGAAAAAAAGACAGCCACCAGACTGCGGGAGCACACCAGCGGCGAACTTCTGGCAGTGGCAGCAGTGGGGCAGTGGGGCAGAGTCACGGGTGCACAGGAGGAGCCGTGCGGTGTGGGGAGCGACCTGACCCGAGATCAGGGTCAGGGGTCACCTGACCCTGAGGTAAGAGGTAAGCACTGTCTACCGGAAATACAGAATACATCTGAATTTGAGGAAACTATCACTTTGGTTTTAGCGAAACAGACGAATGGAGATGTTTTATGTGATTACTAACTGATTTTAGTTGTATAAAAGTGTAAATACAGTGTGCCGATAAATTTAGTAAAGGAGGGGTCAGCTGAAGCTGCAGAAACCGGAGCAGGGCTGACTTAAGAAGGGTCGAGCTGGGATTGGTCTGCATGACTAGAATGGAGTGGGCGCTGATTGGTGTGGTAGCAAAGGCTGTACAAGCATTGGTTGAGAGTGATTGAAATGTATCTTGTTCTGATTGGTGCGTTAGTGTGAACGCGCTGTGATAGGTCGGTGCAGCAAAGCAGTTTGCGGAAGAGTGCGCTTCTGTTAGAAAGTCAGGAAACCCTCAGAAAAATTTAGTTTTATAATGGAGAAGAAAAATAATAACCTACATGGTTTAAGAAATTAAAGAATGTGTTAAAAAAGGATAAGGAAATAGTGTCGAGAGAGGGAAAATTGCTTCCTCCGCCTAAAACGCCTGCATCGTATATGATGACAAAATATGGCTACCATACATGTATATGGTTAGAAAATTGGGCGAGATATTCTAAGAATGATGGTGTATTAGCATTTCCAGAAGTAGGTTCTTTTAGTATTGCTGTTTTATGAAATTTGAGAGAAAAGATGACTAAGCTTCAACCAAGACCTAGACCGACTCAATTTGAGGCATTGGCTGAGTGGGAAGATGAGATGCATGAAATGGAGAGAGAAAGATTTGAAGAGTTCAGAGGAACTAGAGGTAGATTGCGAGGTTTATGGGGAACGACTCATGAGAGTAGAATGTGGAGATGGAGAAACGCTGATTTGTGAGATGGAATGTATCCGGTGAGGACAGTTGATGAAATGGTAGGACGGAAATGTACGGAGAAAAGAAAAAATGTGGAGTCAGAAAGGAAGAGTTATGAGGATTGTGAGACAGAGGATGTGGTACTGGAGGAGATATTAAATAGAAGACCACCTCTATATCAGCCGAGTTCAGTAACAGTGACTCCAAATGCTCCGCCAATGGAGACCCGATTTACTGGTACCCCAAGACGATTTTCTGAAATTAAAGACAATACTGAAAGAGATTAAATGAGATATGATTCTCATGCCCCATTAATGGAAACCAGAATTACTGGAACTCCCAGACAAAATCATGAAATTAGAGGCAGCGTGGATAGAGCAGAGAGGAGATTTGAAGAACACCCAAGTACTTCTGAATATGTGCGGTCTACTAATGAATTGACTGAAAAGATACAGGAACTCACTAAAAATATAGAAGCTGTAACTGTCCCGTAACAATAGGTCCAGTGATTCCAGTGTTTGAAACCCAGAAAATCAAAAAACCATCGTTGACTATCCCTTTGAATCAAAGTTTACAGAAAGTCAGAGAAAAGGTTTATCCAGATTTGTCCGAGGTTAGGCGTTCTAGTCAGATGACACTGCCTGACTTGACCTTTATTCAAAGTCTCCCGTATAAGTTTCCAGCGGGTGTGGAATCAGATTCTGCAACACCTGAGAGAAGTATAGAGAAAATCGATTTGTCACAAACTCCTGTAGGACCAATAGAGCAAGACATTAAAAGTAAAAGACCAAGAACCTAAAGTGTTAGATGTGGGTAGATTGAAAATCGACATGGAAGAATTAATAATTATTACAATTGGAACAGATAGATTAAAATCATACCAAGATGATGAATTAAAGTTCATGTGTAAAAGCATTACATGGAGAGCGAAAAACTTGCATGATCGACTAGAAGGGTTGCAAGCGAACTCAACGTAGACTTAGCAAAGAATAAATTATTACAGAAGCCTTACAGAGTAGATTTTACTGAAAAGGATATTGACAACATGAATACTGCTGGAAGATTAATTCAGATAAAATAATTGATTGTGTTGCTGGGAAAATGTGGTGATGTAGAAAGGTGGAAGACTAAATGGACAAAGAAAAGGGAAGAGAGCAATGATTAAACATCATTAGAGTTTCCAGTCAGAGAATAAGAGCCTGTAGCAAATGAATTCCCTATGAGAGAAATACCGAGAGGAGGGTATGTGCATGTTCCCTGGACTAGACAGGATATATTGTCATTCACAAATGATTTCCCCTGGTTGCGAGAAAAAACAGTGGAATGGTACAGACAAGTGGATCGATTTGTAAAGGTTTCAAAGGTATTGTGGGAAGATTTGGATGGACTATTTGACATGGTAGTACCAGCAGACCTATGGTCTGAGTGCAATATTACACTGGACTGGCCAAAAACTGAATATCAAAGAGATCCTAGAACAGGTGCTCCTGGACCTGAGGTAATGCGGAAGTATGAACAATTAATAGTATTCCTGTAAAAAACAAAATCCCACCAAAAGAGACAGATTGGGTAAAGATTGACAGGACATTACCGGAACCTAAAGAATCAGTACATTCATCTTATGAGAGATTACTGCTAGTGTTTAAGCAATACAGTGGATATAAGGAGTTAAGTGAAAAAGACATGTCATTTTGTGTATCGCTTTGTTTTTGGATTAAGACCAGTGATAGGAGACATGATCAAGCATAATTTTATGGGATGGCAGTCATGCTCTGTAGATGAAGTTTTGAGGCATGCAAAATATTACAGTGATGAGATTGAGGTTAAGCAAAGAAAGCTTAAAGAGAAAGCAATGTGGGCGCATGTGAAAGTGGCTCAACATCAAATAGCTCAATTAGAAAATAAAAGTCCAGCAGGAGGTCAGGCAAGAATTGAGGGAAATTGGAATAAAACAAAATTAATGGGTAATTTGGATGAGGCCAAGAAAAAGTTTCCTTGTCACAATTGTGGCAGGTTAGGGCATTGGAAGAAAGAGTGTAAGTTTACACCAAGAGTTAATTCCGAAAATACACCATTGAATCCGCAAATGCAGAATGAGATAATTTAACAGCCATCGCCACAGCAGCAGGTAGTTACCCAACAGAGTCAGATGCCACAACCACCACTTCCACACAGTGTAAACCTACAGAAATACAGTGCAGAGACAGGATTCTTCGGAGGAGAACAGGTAACAAGATCACCTAGAGTGAATGTGAGTTCACAGTACTGGTTGAAGGAAGATGGGAATGAGTCAGATGGCAGTTTCTGACGGTGCCTAAGAGAGGGAGAAGAGTGCGTACTTAGCGCAACTCTAGAAATAGATCAATCTGGTCCTTTTGTGAATGGAAAGGTGAATGATGTAAATGTGACTTTCCTAGTGGACACAGGTGCTACCCGTTCTTCTGTCAGATCAGTAGAAGTTCAAAATCTTCCTCTCTCTGGAGATAGTATCCAAGTTGTAGGTGTAGCAAATAGACAGATTAAAACATCCCTGACAGAACCAGTTGAAGTAGAAATTTTACATTTTAAAGATATGCATTGATTTGTAGTGTGTGACAGTAGTCCTATTAACCTTCTAGGTAGGGACATATTGTGTATAATGAATTGTGCCATTTACTGTTCACCAGATGGCATTGAGCTTCAAACCCCAGATGAAGATAGCCTGTATAAAATGACTATGTCACTGATAGATTCAGAACGAAATAGTATGTTTCCTGTATTTGACCGAGAAAAGATACCTGGTGAATTTGAAGAGTCAGTCAAAGAACGAGTGTGGGATTTCACAGGAGAGGATATTGTACTAATGAAAGGTGTAGATCCTGTGAAAGTTTCTGTAAAAGGAGGAATGAGTTACCCAAACATACCCCATTACAAAATAACAGCAGAAATAATTGAAGGAATAACTCCAGTGATAAACAAGATGATTTAACAAGGGATTTTGAGAGACATAGTAAACAGTCCATGTAATTCACCTATAATGTGATTGAAAAAGCCTAATGGAACATTTAGGATAGTGCAGGATTTGAGGAGAATTAATGAAATTCTTGTCCCATATTGTCCGATTGCCCCAAACCCAGCAGTGATCTTATACCAAATTCCACATGATGCAGAATGGTATACAGTCATAGACCTATGTAATGTGTTCTTTACATTTCCATTACACTCAGATAGCCAGCCAATATTTGCTTTCCGGTTTGGAGACCGTATTTTGGCATGGTGCCAAATTCCTCAGGGATATACTGAGAGTCCCTCCATCTTTAATCAGTTGCTAAAGAAATCATTGGAAAGTTTAGACTTGCCTGGAAAATCAGTACTGGTTCAATACATTGATGATCTTTTAATGGCATCAAGAACCAAGGATGCATGTGTTTCAGATACCATTGCATTACTGAACCATTTGGCAGATGGAGGATATAAGGTGCCCCCATCAAAGTTACAGTTCTGTCGGAAATAAGTACAATATTTAGGTCACAAAATTGCTAAAGGAAGCAGACAAGTCAATTTTGAGAGAATCAGAATGATACAGGGAATGCAACATCCTAAAACTCAGAGACAATTGAGAATGTTCTTAGGAATGGTAGGTTGCTGTCGACAATGGATCAGTGGATTTTCACTGATAGCAAAACCACTGCAGAGGCTGACAAGAGCAGATGTAAAAGATCCCATACTGTTGAATACAACTGAAATGGAGGCTTTTGAGCGACTGAAAACCAGTCTATGTGGAGCACCAGCATTAGGAGTGCTTGATTATGAGAAAGAGTTTAAACTATATTGCAGTAAACGAGAAGGATGTGCATTATCAGTTCTTATTCAAAGACATGGAAAATTGAGAAAGCCAAATGCATATTTCTCTGCTGTTCTGGATCCAGTTGCAAAAGCATTGCCAGGATGCTTGAAAGCTGTAGCTGCTACAAGTGTGAGTTTGGAACAAAGTGAAGGTGTAGTGATAGGATATCCTTTGAGGGTATATGTACCAAATTCAGTGGAGATTCTCCTCACTAGGACATAGACACAGTTCCTTACTAATAACAGGATGACAAAATATGAGAAGGTAATTCTAGGTGCAGATAATGTGACAATTTCACGATATGTAAATGTAAATCCATCTGGACTGACTAAAGAGTGCAAGAGCTCCCCCCCCCCCCAAGAATAAACTTTGGGAAAAAGGTTGTTTCCCCAATACTGCCAGACTATAATTTCACCTTATTACCTCACATTGACTAAGTCTACCTGCAAAGCCGTGAAATCCCTGGGTGGGACCCTTGTCGATCCTATGGTAGTCCCCCCTGTCCCAGACCTTTTGGAATCACCAGTAAGGCTAGCAGTGAGTGAGGAAACATCGGGGCTGGATTATCCCTTCTTGCAACCCCAGCATTTAGTGAACTCACATAATCTGTCACGGTCTAATGATGACCAGAATAGCGAAAGGATAGAAGACAACAACCCTGCCATACCATTCCCAAGACAGACACAAACGCAGGTTGGGTTAAAAATACTATTGTGGAATATAGCGGGAATATCAGCTAAGTTTGATAATCAGGAACGGAAGCAATATATTACCAGGTTCCAGGTAATTTGTTTACAGGAAACCTGGGCGATAGACTGCAATCCTTTTTATTTAGCGGGATATAAGTGTTTCTCTGTGCTTGCTCAGAAGTCATCCTCGGGGAGAGCTATGGGAGGACTTCTCACATTTGTGGACATGCACCTGGAAGGTGTGTGGACCAACTTAAATTGGTCCTCACACAATATGCAGGCCCTTGGGGTACACATAAATGGGTTAAACATCATCCTGATCAACTTGTATAATGCACTGGTAGCAAAAGGAAAGAGATCCACAATAAGTGAATTAGACACCCGATTTAAGAGACTGCCTCGAGGAAGGGCGTGGTGGCCCCGCTTGTGGTCTTAGCGGGTGACTTTAACTGCCACCTGTGCCCTAACTTGAGACCCGTTAACGAGGATTGGTCTCGTTGCATGGTGGAGGATGGCCCGCACTTCCAGCACTCCAGTGAGGGGATGGAATTGGAGAGGGTTTTGAAAAGTTACGCCCTAGCTCACACTATTGATCTTGTGGCCATAGGAAATGAAGGTGAGGTTAACCCGACATTTAAGGGCAGAGGGTGTCGCTCCTTTATAGACTATACAGTGGTCTCCAGCCTATTTAAAGACTGGATAAGAGGGGCAAATATCGAATGGAGTATATTCAGCGATCATAACCCTCTAGTGTTGGAGCTAAAAGACCTGTCCCCTAGAAGTGTTAGAAGAAGTGTAGGGGTAGATAGTATTGAGAGGGCAACGGATCAGGGGAGAAGACTTAGATGGTCTAAAGTGGATGGGGGCACCTTTTACAAATCTCTTTTTTTTTTTAAACACTGATAAGATTTATTTGATATGTGATTTTACAAACCCTTATGCAGATGACAAAAACAATGTATTTTGCGGAACACTTGTATCAGAAGAAAGTATGGTAAAAAATTAGAGGGTAGACATTTGTAGGGGTCCCACAGCAAGTGTAGTTGATGTTGCTTTAAACACAGATTAACTGGAAGTTCCAATGCCAGTAAGCATCTATGCTCTATTGCAGTGAATGCTCCACAATCTACAGTTTAATTAAAAAGCACAGAGCCCCATATGCTTCACCACTCGGTAAAGATGCTGTGCACAACTTCACAAGTGAAATTGCTAAAAATGTCAGCAGTCTGGAAGGGGGAATTTCATAATTGGATGACCTTTTCATCCTGGATTTTTGATCCTTTTACAATTTTTAAAAAAAAACAATCACCTTTTACAAATCTCTAATGATGAAAGGTAACGAAGAGATTGGGGTGTGCCTCGACCTTTCTGTGGAGGGCCCACTGTCGTTAAAGCATTTGAGGTAGTGGCGCACCTAATAGATGGTCTACTAAAGACCACCAAGCAAGGGAGAGTAAATACCATCCCCAGATGGTTCGACAAAGATTGCTCTCGGGCACAAAAAGAGCTAAAATCTAGCTTGAAAACTATACCGCGGGACAAGCTACGTATCGCACAGTGTAGGCTATCATCCAAAAAGGCACTTAAGTGCAGGAAATACTACCTCCAATCACAAGCCTGGGAGGACTTAAGGGATGCAGCAGAGAGCAGGGACATGACAGCGTTTTGGAAAATAATATACAGTCCTTGTTTCCAGGACACTAACGCCCCAGATATTGGCACCACTATTCTGCCTGAACAATGGCATGACCAATATAAAAATGTATATAACCACACTGTAGAACATATCGAGGATGATGGGATGGGCCCCCGGTGGGTTGCTACGATCGAGTTTACATTGGAGGAAGTGGTAGGGGCCATCCAGGGCCTATCAAAAAATAAAGCGTCAGGCCCAGATGGTATCCCTCCTGACCTTTATTTAAGTAACGTGGACCTGTGGGCCCCCATTCTTACAAGGGTTCTAAACACGGCGGTCGCATCCGGCCTTCCGCGTTCATGGTCATCGGCTACAATAGTCCCCATTGTTAAAAAAGGGAATAGGGACAACCCCCAGTGTTCTCGCCCTATATCTCTGTTCGATGTAACTGACAAAGTGTTGGGTCGTGTGGTCCTTAACCGACTCACGGATTGGGCCGACGCACACCAAATTATCACAGATACTCAATATGGGTTCAGGGCAGGCAGATCAACAACGGATCAGTGCCTGAACCTCTATCTTTTGGTGGCCAAATATACTGTAGCCAGTAATGAGGCCATATACCTAGGGTTTATGGACCTCACCGCTGCTTTCGATCATGGTAATAGAGAGAAGTTGTGGGCTTTGATGACTAGATTAGGGGTTGATCAGGATCTGGTTAACATTCTGAGAGCCCTGCACTGGAACACCTCTGACAAAGTGCGTTTTAACTCGGAAGGGGGTACCACAGCACCTTTTTCATGTAACAGTGGGGTTAGGCAGGGATGTATTTTAGCTCCATTTTTGTTTTCCTTATAGATCAATAATTTAGACCAGGAATTAGGTAAATTAAAAGTAGACTCCCCCCAAGTAGGTTCTCGTCCTGTCCCGGTGTTGCTGTACGCGGATGACGTGGTGCTCTTAGCCCGCACCCCTAAGGGACTCCAGTGTTTGATAGACGGTTTTGTGAGTTTTATGTGCACCTTAGATCTGTGTGCAAACCTGGCAAAGTCCTATGTCATGCTAACAGGAACTAAACCCTGTAGGAAGTTCTCTTACAAGATAGGCACACATAAACTAGGGCAGGTACAGTCCTTTCCCTACCTAGACTTGTTATTTGATGGGCTTCTAAATTTTAAATCCTTAGTGGAAGAGCGGCGCTCTAAACTGGTGGCCTCTACTGGGGCAATAATGAACTATGGACGCAGGCTGAGAAGGTGGTCGCCCGAACAAGTTATGAACCTATATAGTTCAATTTGTTGCTCTAAAGTGGCATATGGGTCTGAAGTTTAGGGTGATGCAGCGCCCATATAGAAAAACTGTCTCAACAACGCTACCCAACACCATAATACTCACCATTAATCATAAATCACTCGTAAGGCCCATAAACTAACGAGTCAATTTTTGGGCAACTGAATCATGTGACCTAATTAATCAGAACCTATTTGCAAACTATTTACACATTTATATACATCTGCAGTTTATCATCTCTTACCATGGTTTTTATGCAAATAACATTTTAATTAAGTCACTTAGGTAAATGGATCAACTGATGGTAACTAGACCATGAATAAACAAGACCAGCTTATCGTTTCAAAATCTAATTTATTAATTTTATTCTTCAAAGAAAAGCATCATTTTAATAAATCATTATTTTATTAGCAATTTAAGCAGCATTTATTAAAGTAAAGGCATATTAGACTGACATTTTAAGAATTCATCAATTAGCATGAATTAAAGCAAATAATCAGTTTTCCAAACCCTAAGTTCTATTTTCCCTGTCTAAAACTCACTTCATCTAAAAGAATTAGTCTTAAAGGCCTACTATCCTTACGTGCGCCAAAAGTTCATCAGCACGGCACACCCTTCTGGTTTCGGGAAGCGATCAGACACCCTCATGCCCATAGGGGCAATTTTTATACCTTTCTAACTTGCTAAAGTAACTAAATTTTGCGTTCTTTTCTGAAAATCCAAACTTGCGATTGGCTGAGCCCTGTCAGTCCACCATTAGGTCATTAACTCCTGACCAAGTCCGGGCCTCATCATAAGCCCCTATTGTTCATAGATTCTCCATCCTTTCAGCTTCCTCGAAAATGTTACTTTTGCTCAGGCACAAAACTTTACTTCCTAATCTTAGCAGGCAATTCAAACTTCCTGTCCTTGGTTTTTTCTTCAAGAACACATTCAACTCGACCAAAGCCACGTCTGCAATAAACGTTGATTGTTCAGCAAAATGCTCTTTTTTCTGCACATGAGTGTAGGCTTCACTCTGGTCAAGTTTTCTTATTCTTTCCAGCACTGCCAACCATTTCTTAGGCCCAATCGATAACTAATATTTAAACAAACACAAAACAATAATTAATCGAATAATTAAAGCTTATTCTGTTACCCACCCCCTTTGCTAAATATTAACCCATTAATCAATGTTACCTAGCTGAAGCTGTAGCACATTGAGTTTACAAACTTTCGCCACATAAAAGACGAAAAGACATATGCACACATAATAAGCACATGCCTTTAATAAAACAGCCGCATTTAATACTGACAAAGACAATAGACAATGTTTATTTATTATTTTCCACGAACTTGCAGTTTGCAACATAAAGCACATATGTTAATCCCCTGTGTCGTGTATGCATTTTAATCTAGGTTGATTAGTACATATCACTCACAAACTCTGATTAATTATGGTTATATTATGGAAGTTTAACTTTGCGAGTCAGAACAAAATATCATTCTGAACCTCGCTCCATCAACTCCCTCATCTGGTGATTTCAAAATCACCAAACTATACCCAAACATTTTTAGCAAAATTTTAAACTATAGAACATGTTTTGATTTACACTATATTAGTATTTTCTAAAAACTTGTTTCTGCTGTCTGCTTGTAACTCTCATAGTGTGACCTACAAAATTCTTCAAATTCTATCTCCTTCTCCTGTTCTTTTCTGAGCTTGTAAATCCTCTTCTTTTCCCTTAGGTATTTCTTTCTCTTGTGTAACATGCAACTAATTTTCAACAAAAGTATCGCAAAAACTATAACTAGTAAAGGAGTCAGAATCATGCCTAAAATTGATCTACCTATCTCTTGAAACCAGGTATTGATTGCTGCAAATCTTTTTCTCAAGCGTTCTGAAAAGTCCTCATCTTCTAAAGGAACAACTTCTGAATGAAGCTCTGTGATGTTTTTAATGTACATCTCAATATTCTTGCTCTTGTCAGGAATATATGTGCAGCAATGCTGGACATGCAATATTCCACAAACTCCTCCCTCTTTTGCTAGCAGAATGTCAAGTGCAAGACGATTCTGCATAACCATGGTTCTCATGGCAATAATTTCAGTATCCACTAACTGGAAACCACCAGCAGTGTCAGTGAACAGTCTTTCAACAATTGTGGACAATTTTCTGATTTTAACTGCATTCAGGGTTATACCCACAAAAGGTATTACTGCGCCATGTTCAGCAAAAAGCTCTTTTTTCTGCACATGAGTGTAGGCTTCACTCTGGTCAAGTTTTCTTATTCTTTCCAGCACTGCCAACCATTTCTTAGGCCCAATCGATAACTAATATTTAAACAAACACAAAACAATAATTAATTGAAGAATTAAAGCTTATTCTGTTACCCACCACCTTTGCTAAATATAAACCCACTAATCAATGTTACATAGCTGAAGCTGTAGCACATTGAGTTTACAAACTTATGCCACATAAAAGACGAAAAGACATAACATATGCACACATAATAAGCACTTGCCTTTAATAAAACAGCCGCAATTAATACTGACAAAGACAATAGACAATGTTAATTTATTATTTTCCAAGAACTTGCAGTTTGCAACATAAAGCACATATGTTAATTCTATCTCCTTCTCCTGTTCTTTTCTGAGCTTGTAAATCCTCTTCTTTTCCCTTAGGTATTTTTTTATCTTGTGTAACATGCAACTAATTTTCAACAAAAGTATAGCAAAAACTATAACTAGTAAAGGAGTCAGAATCTTGCCTAAAATTGAACTACCTATCTCTTGAAACCAAGTTTTGATTGCTGCAAATCTTTTGCTCAAGCGTTCTGAAAAGTCCTCATCTTCTAAAGGAACAACTTCTGAATGAAGCTCTGTGATGTTTTTAATGTACATCTCAATATTCTTGCTCTTGTCAGGAATATATGTGCAGCAATGCTGGACATGTAATATTCCACAAACTCCTCCCTCTTTTGCTAGCAGAATGTCAAGTGCAAGACGATTCTGCATAACCATGGTTCTCATGGCAATAATTTCAGTATCCACTAACTGGAAACCACCAGCAGTGTCAGTGGACAGTCTGTCAACAATTGTGGACAATTTTCTGATTTTAACTGCATTCAGGGTTATACCCACAAAAGGTATTACTACACCAAAAATATCTCCCCAAACTTCTGAAAAACGTTCTCTTCTGAATCTACTCAGATGATTGCTAATTTCAAATGAACCTTTTTCGTTTCTGTCTACATGAAAATCTTTGGGAAGACTAAACCAACATAACAAGTCCCATACCAGTGGTCTGGGAAATTGTAGTAAGCTTTGTCTCCACATACAAAATAAATTCCAGGGAAAATTGGATATTTGCCACCTTTGAATTCCCATCCAACCAAGTTTTGATAAGAATCTTCACATTGGCTAGCACCCACAAAGTAATTGTCAAAAAGCGTGTTGTCTCTTCTAATGCAAAGCTTTCCGCTAACTGGTTTATCTATATGAATAGCAACATTTTCTGATGATCTACCATTAAGCTTTTCATCCTCAATTTGCCAAAATTTAGATTTGGTTTGTTTCAGCATTTCATTTCTTTTATAAATTGCTCTTCTCTCTTCAACTAAGTTTAAGAAAGACTTCTCCTCAGTTCTCAATTTGCAAGTTAAATTGTTTCTAAAAGCATATTCATATGTTAGTTCATTTGTTACAATAAAGAATTCTCTCATCTGTTTCGCTTGTTTATGCTTATTCAAGCTTTTGTCAACCTTTAAATTTGCAAAAATCTCGTTGTGGTTAGAATAATAGTACTCTAAACATCCTGTTTGATAAAACAGACTAGCTATTACGCTGCATGTAATGCCATAAGTAAGGCGAAGCATGTTATATGTCACCCCCTCAGAAACAGAAGCAGGTAGTTTCACACAAATGTAGCAATCCTTAACATCCATCACCCTAACATATTCAGAAAGAAGTCTTGAAAAGGTATTACTAGAAAAATCACCAACAGATCTATCTTGGTGGATCTCTGGCTTGTGAGCAATAACTCTGTTAGTTTTGTCTGCTATGCCATGATTATCTTGTTTAGTCATAGCTTTGCTTGTCATGTTAGCTTAATACACCTCCTTGTCTACTCCAAAAGGAAAAATAACAGCTAAAATTAACCAGACCAAGATTATTAAAACCACACAAATAAAAGACATTTTACAGCATCTTTTAAGGATTGAACATCTTGAATTGGTATTAGTATAAGGCATCTTTACTCTGAAACTAAAGCCTTTCAGAAAAAACTAAAATCAAAAATCACTAAATATACCCCCTGTTTTATTTTTATTTTTTTTAAAGAAAACTCTACTTTCTAACAGCTTTTCTTCGACCTTGTGTCTCACATCAATGTATTTTTCAGCTAACACAATTTCTTCGACCTTGTGTCACCTAACACAATTTCTTCAGCCGTATGCCAAATTTACAGAAACCATTTTAATCATTACCACTTGTATCATCTAAATCTTCCTGACTACTACTATTCACCTCAGGTGGATGATTATGTAAGTCCACTCAGGGGACTTGTATTTCTGATTAGGCTTTACAACTCTTTTTGCTCTACTACTGATCACTTCTATTTTCTTCCCTGCTTGAATTTTCTTATCAGAGTCATTTTTCTGACTAGAGACTTCATTCACCTCTTCTTTTGATCTATTAAAAAATTTGAATTTTAGTCCCTCATTTTCATTAGGCCAGTAATCACCTTTTCTTGTCAACTTTTTCTTTGGTTCAGATGTGTTGCACTCTACCCTCCAAGCTCTTTTTCTAAAATTTCTTATTTGAGAATCTTCATCACTGTCATTTGAATCTGTTTCTGATATTTCAATTCTAAATCTAGGCTCTTCTTTACTTGGCAGTTTCACTCTGTTAGGAGCATCATCCTTATAGCTGGTACTCGGAATTTCGTATTCTTCTTCTGGAATAATTTCCAATTTCCCAGTTTCAGGAATTCCGTTCCTGCCTTCAGAGTTTGCAATCTGCTTTTTAATATTCTCCTGATTTTGAATTTCCACTTGATCAGACTCTTCTGCTTCTTTTGCTAGCAGATTTTCTTCATCTTCTGAGTATAGTATCACAATTTCTTCAGAATTTTCATTCAATGCCTCATTCGCAGTTGAATTTTCCAGATGTCGACCTTCTTGTCAATCTTCAGGATCTGGATTTCTTTCAGGTTCTTCTTCAGAATCTGAATCAGTTGTAGTGTCACCTTCGTCAGGATTTTCAGGTGTTGGCACACAAATGGTGTGACTAGCATGAATCCCCCTTTTCAATCCTCTGCACTTTACTGCATTTGTTGTGACAAGAATCACCTGTCTTGCTTTCTGCCACCTGGGTACTAGACAATTTCTTCTCCGGTGTATTTTTGTCCTTACCCAGTCTCCTGGTAACAGATCATGAACTTTTTCTTTGTCTCTTGCAATTACATCAGTTCCCACCTGATGGAACACAGAAGTCACGACGTCAGAAAGGTTCTTACAATATTCCAAAATGACGCTATCATTTATACTCATTAGCTTTCCAACTGGAACAAATGCTGGTCTCATGACTCTACTCATGACAATGTCATGAGGGCTTAAACCTGTCTTTTTATCAGGAGTACTTCTTAAAGACATCAAAACAAGTGGAAGTGCATCTGTCCACTTACCTCCTGTAGCTAAACACATCTTTGCTATCCTATTCTTGATTGTACCATTTACTTGCTCAACAACACCTGATGCCTCTGGTCTGTAGGCACAGTGTAACTTTTGTTTTATGTTCAATGCTTCACAGATCATTTGCAAAAGTCTGTTTTCAAAATGTGTGCCTCTGTCAGTTTCAACAGTCACTGGAAAACGGTACCTTGGTATGATCTCCCTTCAAAGTAACTTTGCAACAGTAACTGAATCATTGTGACGTGTTGGGAACGCTTCCACCCATCTTGAAAATAAACAGATTATCACAAGTACATATCTTAGTTTATTGTGTGGTGGCATATCAATAAAATCCATTTGTAGTCTTGTGAAAGGACCACCCTCCCGTCCTATGGTTCCCATGCTTACAACTGTTTTTCTGTTTGGGTTCATTTGTTGAGAGACTAAGCATCTCTGACAAAATGATTCTGCAATTATTCTAAACTTTGGGTTGAACCATGTCTGCCTAAATAACCTAGTCATGGAATCTCTTCCAATATGTCCTGGTCCATGATACATTCTAGCCATGTCAGCAATCATACTATTTGGCATTACTGGTCTGTCGTCTTTGTAAACCCAAATTTCATCTTCCTCTCGCTGTCTACAACCTGCTCTTAACCATTAGTTTTTCTCCTCATCATCTGCCTCATCTTGTAAATCTTTAACTCCTTGCCATGTCTCAACTACAGATGTTAGCATGAGTGAATTCAAAACATGTTCATTGTCTTTTTCCCGATTGATTGAATAATTGTTTATTGCACAATGTTTGGCAATTTCATCTGCATATGCATTTCCTTTGGTTATATAATCATTGCCCTTTTTATGAGCCACACATTTCACAACTGCAAACACAGTTGATGGACAGAATGTAGAACAATGTCATACATTCACCCCTGTACAAGGATCTGGGCCTAAATCCATCGTTTTTTTGCACTCCACACCACCCTGGGTTAGACACTGGCTATATGCAAATCAGCTCTGACCCTGTGCCTCATGGGAACAGTCCAGTCCTGGAGTTCTGGACTTTTTGGTTCCGTCCAGAGGTGTCAGGGATAACACCCGAAGACCCCGGAGTTCCACCTGTCTCGGTGCACAAACAAACAGAAACACGGGCTTCTCGATGGTGGCGTCAAAGACCAAAGGTTTATTACTGCAGGGACACAGAAGTCACAGAAACTACACATGGGCAGTATCTAGGAGCCTGTTCAATTTGTACAAAGAGGGTTGCTCCTTATATACTAAATATTGGGCTTCAGGCAAATTCTTTACATGTTACCACAGTTCTAAACATTCGTGTCTTAAACAATAAATATTTGGCGTTGCACAGGGATCGTCAACAGTATCTGATGTCAAAACATTACAAATGAGGGGTTCCCACTAGTCCATCATAATCCCATGTCAATTCTTCATTCAAGACCCGGACCGCCTCATTGTAAATTTCGTTACCTCCCCCTAATAAAGGCCCAGAAGGAAAGGAGCAGAGCCAGGTGCAGAAGATAGAAAGACAGGATAAGAAATGTTTGTGGGTCGTAAATGGGCACGGTTACCAGCTTCGGCCGCCTAATCATGATCAGGCCAACGAACACAAGAACCAGTATAGCAGGACTGGCCTCAGGCTGGGGAGGCAGTTCTTGCCGAGTCATGCTGCCACAGCGTTGCTGGCCTAAGGTGCACGTGTCACTAGCAAGGTGAATCGCCGGTTAAGGCCTACGTGTCCTTAAATGAGAAGAAGTCATTGCGTGTCCATTGACTATGTGAGGGCAAGGAACACAAAATGGCTTCCGTGTTCTAAGATGGATGCCATGGGTAAATCACAAATGTGTTGGTAACAGGAGTGCTCTTGCTCGTAGCATAACGAAAACACCAGGATATACTAAATGGATCATTTGCGGTTCACTGATACCAAAATTATGTATTTACGACAATGTTACAAACACGAGTAAAATCGTCACGGAACCTCAGACCCTCCTTTTGCCCTTACATAGGCAATTACTCAGTCTATATCAGAGTCAGAGTCTAATTCTATGCTCATTAGGTCAGTGACATGTTGTTGTATCATCATCCTGTCTCGTGCCTTTTCTCCTAATGCAGGTGGTTTTCTGAAACAGGTTGCAGCACAGAGGCTACACAGAGCGGGACCGCATTGGATAATAAGACAGCACGAGAACAGAAATACAAAAATGACACCAATGACCATCAGAACCTTCCATCCCCACGCTGATACCAGAGTCCAAAACCACTCCATGAAGGACCAGTTTCCCTTATCTACGTGTATAGAGTCGGAAATCTTATGTAGCTTAGAGATTGCTTCATAGACTGTTGGAGCATTATTTGGAATAAAGACACAGCAGCTCGATTGGATCATTCTGCATACCCCACCTCGATCTGCAAGTATTACGTCTAGAACCATACGGTTCTGCAACGTCATGAGACGGTCCGCCTGAAGCTCAGCTGTTAAGTTACTAAGGGCACCTGCAGTTTCTGTAATAGTAGATTCAACTACCCGTGTTAGTTGACGAAGATGTCTACTATTGGCCATAGGCCCCCAAAACGGAAGGAAACCTTTGAAAAAGTCTCCAGCTTCTTGGCCAGCGGTATCTTCCTTGCTGAAGACACCTCTTGCTACTCTGGTTTTGTGATAATCTGAAGAAGCAGTGTATGTTGGGGGTAACAATCGAGCAATATAACATGAACCTGAAAAGTCAGCAGGCAGCCATGTATATGCTCTGTCCTGACAAATGAAGTAGGTACCCCTAGCAGTCAGAAAGGCAGGGGAGGAGTTAGACGGAAATACGTAAGTCTCAACGCACTCACCCCTCCCTAGCTGAGCTCTCGGATTTCTCCCATTTCCTTGCAAACAGACCTGACCTCGGTGAGGCACGACCCAAACTGAAGTGGAGCTTTTACGCTTGCTTTCTCCCAAACTAAGGCGATACTCTGTAGAGTTCCAACTCAAATACATCAGTAATTCATCTCTAGGATAAGATGGAGTATTATTGACGTCTTTAATCATATCAATAATTCCCTGGACTAAAGCTTTGTTGGCTGAGTTGTATTTAGTGGACCGTGGTGGACGCGGAGGATAGGTCTCAAGGGCATATGAAAAAATGGTCTGAAAGGCCTGAAATGATCCATTGTAGCTGAAAGGCAAGACTAAATAGGGAATGCCTTTATCCATAGTGTGAGGTATCAAGCCACACACCCAGCAGTCTGTAGTATTAACTCTCAGTTGGTGTTGATGCAAGAGCTGTACAAATGTATTGTTAATAAATTCTGAGCGTCGAGCTTGTTCGTGTTCAGGAAATGAGTGAAAAGAATGCATAGAAGAAACCGTAGAAGTAGTAGGATCAAGGGGAGGTACTGTAGTTACTGGCATAAAAATCAAATGTACACCAAAGATGATTCCACCCACCAACGTTATCAAAACAATTAAAAATGTAACTGCACATTGCATTAGAAAGCATTTGCTGTGAAGTATTCTGTACAGTCTATTTCTGCGAACATAAATTACATTTTCTCGTTGCAGCTCAGGAAGCTCCATCTTCTACGACCGTTCGCGACCACTGATGATGTGTACGTAGATGAAAATGCCTCTATCAGCCCTGGGAGTTCCCAGAACTAACAGAAAGATCGACCTTGTGTCTGACCCCCGCAGATTCAACTAGGCACACAGCCACGACCCTACGGCTACCCAGACGGCAAGGCAATTTTAAAACAAAAAGAAACAATACAAAGTATTAGCAAACTTCCTGGCTGGAGGCAATGTATAGCAAATTCAAATCTGAAAATAGGCAGTTTCCTGCTTTATTTGTCCATATTGCGAGAACGTAAGTTGTATCTCAGTTTTGCAGGAGCTGTCTGATCTGGAAACAATGTATTATCAGCTGACGTTGCAATGTTCACGTTCGCAGATGGCAAATGTTCATTGGGTGTGGATGACAAATGTTCAGGGTTCAAAAGAGCAGTTTCAGGAGGAGAGTCAGAATTTGGTGAATCCGTGATCAGTTCTGCATCGCTGAAAGGTATGAACCTGGGGATTTGTTCCGTTTCAGAGGCACCGATTCCTTTCTTTACCCAGTTGTCGTAAGGAAGTGGCAGAGGCACACGTTTAGCATGTGTCGTATGGATCCAATTTTTCCTTCCGGCCACACGAATAGCAGTTCTTGTTGCTAGCAGGACTTGGAAAGGGCCAATGAATCTGGGCTGAAGATTTTTTGTTCTTGCAAAATTTCTGATGACCACCTGATCACCCGGTTTCAGCTGATGGCCTGGACTCTCCGGTGGCTTTGGCAATGCATCGAAAACCTGTTGGTGAATAAGACTCAATTTAGCAGTCAAGTCGAAAAGGTAATCAATTAACATTGGGTATTCCAGCTGCTTAAATTCTTTCGGTCTAGGTACCCCCCAAACATTCGCAGGGCGGCCAAAAACTATTTCGTAAGGACTAAGCCCTACTCTAGAATGTACGGTTGCTCTTGTTGATAGCAAAGCCAAAGGCAATGCGTCTGGCCAGGACAAACCCGTGGATGCTTGTATCTTAGCGAGTTTCAGTTTAAGGGTGCCATTGTAACCCTCGACTAAACCCGCGGACTGGGGATGATTCGCACTATGAAATTTCTGTCTAATCCCTAGGCCGGCACACACACTCTGCATAACTTTCCCTACGAACTCACTTCCGTTGTCTGACCATACAATCCGTGGCATTCCGTATCTGGGGAAGTATTCTTTGAGAAGAATTTTGGCAGTGGATAAGGCAGTATTGTCCTTTAGCGGGTATGCTTCGATCCATCTGGAGAAAGCACAAACTACCACTAGGACGTATTTCAGATTGTTGCAACGATCCATGTGAATGAAGTCTAGCTGGATCACCTCAAAGGGGCAGGAAGGAGGAGCGAAGTGACCTGCAGGTGTGGGGATTCCCTTGCCAGGATTATGCATCAAGCATACCATACAATTTCTCACCACTCTCTCTGCACACTTACTAATCCCGTCATTCTTCCAGACCGGAGCCAACATCTTACAAATCCCTTTTGAACTGATGTGCGCTGTTCCATGTGCCATTGTTACTACTGCAAGCACATACGCATCAGGCAACATCCAACGCTGTTGTTCCGACAAGTCAATCCAACACCCACTCGAGTCCAATTTACCCGTGCTCTCTCTCCATGCAAGTTTTTCCTCCTCAGTCGCCTCTTTCTGAATTTCCTTCACGCTTTCCACTGTGTTCTCACACATTCCAGACTCAGAAATCCATCTTGCAGACGTTGCAACATACATTCTACTCATCATATTTCTAGCTGTCTGTTTTGCAATCTCATCAGCAAAAGCATTCCCACGACCAACATCATCCGTGATTGCTTTATGAGCACTGCATTTCACAATCGCAACTTCAGTCGGCAAGGTTAGAGATTCCAACAAGTCATTAACTAGCTGACCATGTTGAATCTTAGTCCCATGGGACGTAATGAAACCTCTTTCTTTCCACAAACGGCCAAAACTATGGGCCACGCCGAACGCGTACTGACTATCTGTGAACACATTCACTCTCTTTCCCTTAGCTAAAACGCACGCTCTTGTTAGCGCGGTCAATTCTGCAGCCTGGGCAGAATTCTGACTCACTCTTGCAGTCTCCACAATCGTACTCAAAGTTGTTACTGCATAAGCAGCAGTCACATCACCATTCTCCAATTTGAAGCAAGACCCGTCAACATACAACGTGCCATCTGGATCTGACAACGGAGTGTCTTTTAGATCGATTCGTCCTTTTGTTTCTTCCTCAGTTTTGAAACAACAGTCGTGTGGTTCGGAATCACTCGACTCTTGGCTAGTCGGCAACAATGTTGCTGGATTCAATACATTGCATCTTTTGATCTGAATATGACTAGCTAACAGTGTCAGTTCATAACCTGATAATCTAGCACTGGTAAGGTGTTGCGTCTTGGTTCGGTTCATGAGTGTATCCACAGCATGAGGAACCATAACTACTAGCATGTTGTTCATTACTAAACCAGCAGATTGTCGAATGGAAGCTGCAGCTGCGGCTGTAGCTCTCAAGCAACTAGGCAATGCTCTAGCTACTGGATCTAATGTTGATGAAAAATACGCACAAGGGCGTTGTTTATCACCAAATTTCTGCGTCAAAACACTCAATGCACAACCTTCTCTCTCGTGGACATAGAGCGTGAATGGCTTACTGTAGTCGGGTGTACCCAATACAGGTGCTGAACACAGTGCATTTCGCAATTCAGAAAAACTCTGCTGACATTCAGCAGACCATGGTACCGGACTCGGAACACCTTTCCCAGTCAAGGCTACCAATGGTTTTGCTAGAAGAGAAAAATTTGGGATCCATTGCCTACAATATGAGGTAATACCTAAAAAGGCACGTACTTCTCTCTGCGTGCTAGGAACATTCATCTGTGTAATTGCTTTTATTCTCTCTGGGGTCAACTTCCTTCCCTCCTTTGACAAGAGATGACCTAGGTAGGTCACTTCTTGGCAGCAGTATTGCATTTTTGAAGGTGACACCTTGTGATTCAAATCTGATAAGTGATGCAATAAAGAAATCGTAGCTGTTTTGCAAGTTTCCTTGTCATTGGCAGCCACTAGAAGATCATCGACATACTGTACTAAAGCAGAACCACGAGGAAGTACGAAGGAATCTAACTGGCTTTTTAATGCTTGACTGTAAATGGATGGGCTTTCACAATAACCTTGTGGAGCGCGTTTAAATCTAAAGCTTCGTCCTCCTAGAGAGAAACCGAAGATATCTCTGCTTTCCTCGGCTATCGGAATGCTGAAAAAGGCATTTTTCAAGTCGACAACTGAAAACCATGCTGCTGTAGCAGGAATCAACGTTAACAATGCAGTAATGTCTGGAACCACAGGAAACTGTGGGATCACAATTTTATTAACCTCTCTAAGATCAATTACAAACCTATATACTGGAGGCTTTGTAGGGTCAGTTCGTTTCAAAATAGGCAGTACAGGACTATTACAGACATTACCTCTAGTTTCTTCTATAACGTCTTTCTCAATCAGATCATGCACTATCAGTAGGAGAGCACGCTCACCTTCACTAGAGATTCTGTATTGTGGAATTCGTGGAAGTTTGACATTTGCTTTCAAAGTTACTACATAGGGTGGAATTTCCAAGAGACCTACATCATTAGGGCCAGTCGCCCAAAGAGTATCAGGGAGTGAACGCAGCTCTGGTGGGAGCGCATCCATCGACAAGTACATCGGAGAGATTATTCTTTTACCCAACGTAAGTTGTACTCCTGCTGGAGAACAGTACAATGTCGCGTACAGGCGTTTTAACAAGTCTAAACCAAGCAGATTTTCGTTACAACCTGTCGTCAAAATCAGGGGTGCTTTCAATTGACGGGGTCCAACAGAAATCAACAAAGGACCAGAAACAGGGTTATGAACAGGGGCGCCCGAAAAACCTACTGAGACGTTTGTTGAGCCAGACAAAGGTGCGCCAGGGAGTTTCGCGTGTATGATAGAACTTTTTGCTGCACCAGTATCCAACAGAAACGGTTCGACTATACCTGATGTTGCTACTGCGACATAAGGCCCACTCTGATCTACTGGTACTGATACTACTCCCTCTCTTTGTCCATGGCTGTCCTAGTACTCACTTTGCTGAACTTCCTCACTAGTTTCATAATAGTCTTCGACATGATACTGTGGAGACCTATTCTGTTGGGCAGATTGTCCATTTCGCTGGTCGAAATAATTAGAGGGGCGATCACTTGTCTGTGGAGGCATAGCACCTCGTCCTCGACCTCTAGAGCTTTGCATAGAACTACCACGACCTCTCTGAGCTGCCGCAGCATTATTTTGCGTTCGAACTGGACACTCACTTTTGTAATGACCTTCCTTTTTGCAATAAGCACATTGATTCCATTGGTATTGTGGCCTTTGAAAATTATAATCCGTTCTTTGATATGACCCTTGCTGCATATTAGTTTGATTCATGCGAGGCGGATAAGCTTGCTGTAAAAGTACTTTAGTTTTTAAATCTTTCGTCTTTTTATCTGATTTTTCCTTCTCTTCTTTATCCCTATTTTCATAGTACTGAGCAGTCGCAAGTATTTGCGCAGTCGTAGAGACAGCCCACGCACTTTCAGAATTCTTTAATTTACTACTAAGTTCTGGCAACAGATTGTGCACAAATTTATCAACAAATAATCTCTGGCCTCCTTCTGTGCTCATATCCTGACCACTGTGATCCACGAAAGTCTCTTCGAATCTTGTGAAAAAGTCGGAGACGCTTTCGTCTTTCTTTTGTTTGCACGCGGACAATTTGTCCCAGTTAACGCGCAATGCTGGCATCAAGGTTTTCATTAAATCGATTATTCTACCAGGCAAATTAGCAATTAAAGGTTCAGGTTTGGAACCACCTATTTGTTGACCATCCGCTGCAATTATAGCTGCCCAGTCACCACCTAGGGCAACTGGATGATTCTCTTTACGAATTTTAGCCCAAATTGGTTGCGGTACTACATTACCAAATAGCAGATCTATGTCAGCAAGATTCAATACACAAGCGTCAACTGTTTGAGCCAACTCTTTGTAGTACCCTGCAGGATTTTTACGCGGATCTGGCAAGGCCTGTTTCACTGCTAATACTTCAGCTCGCTTCCATGGAATATGTATCCAGACTCTCTGGAATTGGGCCGGAGCGGCTGCAATACCAAGGTTTGCGTTAGCTTGCACAGCTTCACGCCAAATTGGTGGAACCTCTCTCATTGGATATTGACGATTTTGTTTCGTACTACGTCTCTCTAATTCTCTCGGTGAACGAAGGGATGGGTCATTCCTATAACTTAAAATCAGTTCCATTGCTTCTTTTATATTTTGTCCAACTATCATACCTGCAGCAAACTCTTTCTGAACATTAATTAATTCTCCTAGATTTGATTCAGTGTCATCCTCTTCCAATTCCTCACGTAGAAGAAAACACATTTCATCGAACACATATCGTTGTGTCGGTTCGTTCCATTGCATAAATGTATCTAATACATCTTGTACATTATATCTTCCAACTTTCGAAACCCATCTAAGAGCAGTGGAATCTAATATTCCTCTTTCTTCAGTACTGGGAAGCTGACTACGTCTCTGCACAGAGTCAGAGGTAGGAGTCTTAATCAGAGTTTTATAGAAGGGAGATAGAATATTAGAGACAGAATCAGTGATTCTTCGACGAACAGAAAGCGGAGTCATAATATTAGCAGAGGCAGTGAATAGAGTAGCAGTTGGAACAGATAGATCAGGAACAGTAAGAGTAGCAGGCAAAATAGCTCGTGAAGTAGCAGGTGTGAGCGACACAGGCATAGGTAAAGAAGCCGGCAACCCTAGAAGAGGGGTTGTCGAAGGAACATTAATATTGACTACAGGAGGTACAGGAACTTGATTCAGGGGAGCGGGAACAGGGACACCAGGTTGACCAGCAACCGGTAATCGAACATTCGGTATAGGTGGAGCCGTAGCACCCTGTGCATACGGTGGGGGTGATCGTAACAAGTAAGACAACAGGGGATCCTTTTCAGGGTCCTCTACTATCTTAGCCGTACTCGATGGCAAAGCAGGATAGCACTTGTTTATCGCTAAATTACGCTCTCTATCGGCCACCTCCATCGCTTTCTCAGACTCGTTGAGTTGCAGCTGCCTAGCAGACTGTTCTAAAGTCAACTCTTGCTCTTTCTGTTCTTTCTTCAACTTTTTAATTTCTCTCTGTTTAGAGTCTTTTCGCCAATAACGGAAAGAATCAAACATTGCCGGCCGGGCTTTCTTCTTAAACAACCTTCTTTCTAGATTATCGAGAACTTCAGGTTCAAAACTACCATGTAGTGGCCAACTAAGGACACCATCTTTCTCTGTGTAGTGGATCCATATCTCGTTATAAGAGATAGGGCCCACACCAAACTTGCAATAAAGATCATAAAGGGGAGTTCCAATCGGAGGAACCAAACACGAGTCCTCCAACTGGGAATCACTGTTGCAACTAAAACAAGACAACATACAATTTTTCCGACTTACCATTTTATAATCCGGAACACAAAACAAACAAGACACAAACAGAAAAGATGCGCACTCGAACCAAGAACTTAGGCCTACCAGAACTGACAAATGTATCGATACCTGAACTGAACAGAATGATTATCGTAACCAGAATAACCAGTGATAACCTTACAGAACTGAACTGAACTGAGAACTAAAAGGATTATCCAAATAGGAGCAACCCTTACAAAATAACCAACTAGCAACCACTGAATACTTAACTGAGGCACTGAAGACGTCACCAAGGAGAAACCCGTCAAGTTTCGCCGTACTGAGGACTGCACCTCGGGTCCAAGACAGGGCGACGGTCAAGGCAACGGACCACTGCAGCCGTCTGAACGGGAACCCTCGTGGAAGAGAACGTCGGGGCCACTTTTGCGATATGCCGGGATCGATGAAGTGGGGCGCCTCCCTCTGAAATCTTCACACGAAGCTCCTCGAACTCTTCAGGCTTTTGGACCGGTACCGAATGACGTCGCCCTACGTTGGGCGCCAATTGGAGTTCTGGACTTTTTGGTTCCGTCCAGAGGTGTCAGGGATAACACCCGAAGACCCCGGAGTTCCACCTGTCTCGGTGCACAAACAAACAGAAACACGGGCTTCTCGATGGTGGCGTCAAAGACCAAAGGTTTATTACTGCAGGGACACAGAAGTCACAGAAACTACACATGGGCAGTATCTAGGAGCCTGTTCAATTTGTACAAAGAGGGTTGCTCCTTATATACTAAATATTGGGCTTCAGGCAAATTCTTTACATGTTACCACAGTTCTAAACATTCGTGTCTTAAACAATAAATATTTGGCGTTGCACAGGGATCGTCAACAGTATCTGATGTCAAAACATTACAAATGAGGGGTTCCCACTAGTCCATCATAATCCCATGTCAATTCTTCATTCAAGACCCGGACCGCCTCATTGTAAATTTCGTTACCTCCCCCTAATAAAGGCCCAGAAGGAAAGGAGCAGAGCCAGGTGCAGAAGATAGAAAGACAGGATAAGAAATGTTTGTGGGCCGTAAATGGGCACGGTTACCAGCTTCGGCCGCCTAATCATGATCAGGCCAACGAACACAAGAACCAGTATAGCAGGACTGGCCTCAGGCTGGGGAGGCAGTTCTTGCCGAGTCATGCTGCCACAGCGTTGCTGGCCTAAGGTGCACGTGTCACTAGCAAGGTGAATCGCCGGTTAAGGCCTACGTGTCCTTAAATGAGAAGAAGTCATTGCGTGTCCATTGACTATGTGAGGGCAAGGAACACAAAATGGCTTCCGTGTTCTAAGATGGATGCCATGGGTAAATCACAAATGTGTTGGTAACAGGAGTGCTCTTGCTCGTAGCATAACGAAAACACCAGGATATACTAAATGGATCATTTGCGGTTCACTGATACCAAAATTATGTATTTACGACAATGTTACAAACACGAGTAAAATCGTCACGGAACCTCAGTCCGAACTACCAAGCCATGTCTTTCCCAGACCGGACTCAAGCATCCAAGGACCGGTTTCTGGCTATCATCCTTCATCAGCCTGGATAGCTTGACTCCAGTGGTGTGGAGAGCCTGGGACTCACGTCTGAGCATACCCAGCCCACTCGGGGTGAAAATTGCAAAAAACACAGTTGATGGACAGAATGTAGAACAATGTCATACATTCACCCCAGTACAAGGATCTGGGCCTAAATCCATCGTTTTTTTGCACTCCACACCACCCTGGGTTAGACACTGGCTATATGCAAATCAGCTCTGACCCTGTGCCTCATGGGAACAGTCCAGTCCGAACTACCAAGCCATGTCTTTCCCAGACCGGAATCAAGCATCCAAGGACCGGTTTCTGGCTATCAGCCTTCATCAGCCTAGATAGCTTGACTCCAGTGGTGTGGAGAGCCTGGAACTCACGTCTGAGCATACCCAGCCCACTCGGGGTGAAAATTGCAAAAAACACAGTTGATGGACAGAATGTAGAACAATGTCATACATTCACCCCAGTACAAGGATCTGGGCCTTAATCCATCGTTTTTTTGCACTCCACACCACCCTGGGTTAGACACTGGCTATATGCAAATCAGCTCTGACCCTGTGCCTCATGGGAACAGTCCAGTCCGAACTACCAAACCATGTCTTTCCCAGACCGGAATCAAGCATCCAAGGACCGGTTTCTGGCTATCAGCCTTCATCAGCCTGGATAGCTTGACTCCAGTGGTGTGGAGAGCCTGGGACTCACGTCTGAGCATACCCAGCCCACTCGGGGTGAAAATTGCAAAAAACACAGTTGATGGACAGAATGTAGAACAATGTCATACATTCACCCCAGTACAAGGATCTGGGCCTAAATCCATCTTTTTTTGCACTCCACACCACCCTGGGTTAGACACTGGCTATATGCAAATCAGCTCTGACCCTGTGCCTCATGGGAACAGTCCAGTCGGAACTACCAAGCCATGTCTTTCCCAGACCGGAATCAAGCATCCAAGGACCGGTTTCTGGCTATCAGCCTTCATCAGCCTAGATAGCTTGACTCCAGTGGTGTGGAGAGCCTGGAACTCACGTCTGAGCATACCCAGCCCACTCGGGGTGAAAATTGCAAAAAACACAGTTGATGGACAGAATGTAGAACAATGTCATACATTCACCCCAGTACAAGGATCTGGGCCTTAATCCATCGTTTTTTTGCACTCCACACCACCCTGGGTTAGACACTGGCTATATGCAAATCAGCTCTGACCCTGTGCCTCATGGGAACAGTCCAGTCCGAACTACCAAACCATGTCTTTCCCAGACCGGAATCAAGCATCCAAGGACCGGTTTCTGGCTATCAGCCTTCATCAGCCTGGATAGCTTGACTCCAGTGGTGTGGAGAGCCTGGGACTCACGTCTGAGCATACCCAGCCCACTCGGGGTGAAAATTGCAAAAAACACAGTTGATGGACAGAATGTAGAACAATGTCATACATTCACCCCAGTACGAGGATCTGGGAATTTCTAGTGAACTGTTTTTAATCACTGGTTTATGAAATGTATTTTATTGATTTCAACTGTATGACATGCACTTTTATGGTATTTTGTAAATACCGAATAAAGGAATATTGTATTGCATTTTATTGTAAATCCATCTACACTTTTACCTGATGTCATGGATGTTGAGGTGAGAAATGAAGTTGATCATAAATGTTTGGATGTTCTTGAATATTGTACCAAACCAAGACCTGATATTAAAGATGAGCCATTTCCTGAATCTCATTATTTAATTTTTGTAGATGGTTCGTGTCTGAGAATGGATGAGGGTGCTCTAAGTGCTGCATATGCTGTATGTACAGTTGCAGATGTCCTGGAAGCATTTTGTCTGAAAGGTATTCGTTCTGCTCAAATAGCAGAATTGATTGCTTTGAATTGAGCATGTGAACTGGGAAAAGAGATAAGAGTCACCATAGTGACCGACAGTCAATATGGTTTTGGGGTTGTCCATGATTATGGTCAACTGTGGTCCCAGAGAGGTTATTTAACTTCTGCAGGATACCCCATCAGAAATGCGGAATTTGTGAAAATGTTGATTAATGTGATCCAATTAACAGAGAAAATTGCTGGTGTAAAATGTGCAGCTCACAAGAAAGGAGATGATTATGTCACCAGAGGCAACCGCTTTGTTGACTCAATTGCTAAGTATTGTGCCAAAAATCTTGCATCTATAAATCAGGACAGAAAAGCTGAACATGTCCTTTAATGCTAACAGCAGTAGTTGTTACTTGGCAGTAAGTGAGATAGATGCAAGAAGAAGCAAGTGAGGAAGAGAAAGATATCTGGTTAAAATCAGGATGTAGACAAAGAGAAGAGGATTCAATTTGGGTTTACAAAGATGAAATACCAGTAAGGCCTGATAACATGATTTCAAATATGGCCCGAATGTACCATGATCAAGCCCATATTGGGAGGGATGCAATGATTAGGATGTTCAGACAGACATGGTATAATCCTAAATTCAGGATGACCGCTGAGAGCCTTTGTCAGCGATGTCTTGTTTGTCAACAATTAAATCCAAGAAGAAAAAAAGTTGTGAGTTTGGGAACCATAGGACGGGAGGGAGGTCCATTCACACTAATGCAGTTCGACTTCATTGAGTTATCACCCTGTAATCAACTTTGATATGTACTTGTGATCATTTGCCTATTTTCTAGGTGGGTGGAGGCTTTCCCTACCAGGAGGAATGATGGAGTGACTGTTGCAAAACTGTTGTTGAGAGAGAATATTCCGCACTTTGGTTTCCCAGTAACCATTGAGACAGATCGTGGAACAAATTTTCACAACGAGTTAATGCAAATGATTTGTGAAGCACTGCACATTCGTCAGAAATTGCATTGTGCTTACAGACCAGAGGCTTCTGGGGTAGTTGAGCAAGTAAATGGAACCATAAAAACCAGAATTGTAAAAATGTGTTTGGCCACTGGACTGAAATGGCCTGATGCTTTGCCACTTGTTCCGATGACCCTAAGAAGCATTTCTGATAAAAAGACATGATTAAGTCCACATGAGATTCTGATGGGAAGAGTGATGAGACAAGCATTTGTGCCAGTTGATAAACTATTGACTATTAATGATGATATCATACAGGATTACTGCAAAAACATGTCTGACGTGGTAACTTCTGTGTTCCATCAAGTGGAAACTGAGGCAAACTTGAAAGAAAAACATCCAGCTCATGATCAAGTACCTGGAGATTGGGTTCGGATAAAAGTACACAGGAGAAGAAACTGCTTAGTCCCTCATTGGCAGAAGCCCAGACAAGTCATTCTCATTAGCACGACTGCAGTTAAATGTGCTGGCATAAAGAGATGGGTACACGCTAGCCACACCATCCGTGTGCCTGAACCTTAAAATCCACAGGACGAAGCAGAAAGCACAACTTATTCTGATTCTGAAGGTGAACAAGATAAAGATCCAGATACTGAAGCTCGACCTGTTCGTCGACATCTGGAAATATCGGATGCAAGTTCTGCGTCTGAAGGGGAAAGTGAAGTTGTTGAAGTACCAAATTCTGAAGATCGAGCTGAAAGCCGAGATTTGTAAGAACTGATACCAGTAAGGACACTGAACAAGGTGAAGATAAAATTGGTAGTCAGGAAAACACTGCAGGACAGTCTGAAAGCTCTGAAAGCAGGAACCGGAATCTCAAAATTGGTGGAAAGGAAATCACTCACAATCAGGATGAGCTTCCAAGTACCAGCTACAGAGAAGTTCCTAACATAATAAAAGAACTGACCAGAGAGAAAACAGACTCGGTGAAAGAAAAAGACGTAAAGTTCACCATAAACAAAACTAATGATAAATCTGAAACTGAGACTGATGACAGTGAAGATGAAATTCAACTGAGGAGAAGCTCAAGAAAAAGAGCTTGGAGAGTGGGACGTAACACTATTGAACCTGAAACCAAGAGACCACGTAAAGGAGATAATTGGCCTAAAGAAATTGATGGTCTGAAATTCCAACTGGTTAATGAAGCAAAAATCCAAGAAGATCAAGTTAATGAAATAACCAGTCAAAAGGAGTTGTTGGGTAAAAAGATAGAAATTGTGCAAAGGCCAAAAAGAGTGCAAAGACCAAATCAAAAATACAAGTCACCTGAGTGGACATATATGATTTTGCCTCCAATAAATGAAGGGGCATATTACCAAGGGTGGCGATAGGCAATGAACGCCGGTTTAGCAGCCGTTTTCGGCCGCTAAGCGGCGATAATTCTATCGCTCTATTAGCAAGCTGTCGCTAACTGATGTTAGCGACAGCTTTTAGGCGATAGCGAGCGGTTTGGGGCCCGCTTTGCATGTCAACGATATTTATCGCTAATGACATGCAAAGTGGGCGTACCCAACCTGTCTATCGCCCCCCTTGGTAATATGCCCCTTGATGTCTAGGGAAAGGAGTTAGAAAAAGTTAGTAATGTTTTGTACCTGGGCAACCTATTTAATAATCAGATGAAGTGGGAACCTCTCTTGACCATTAGAGCACAGCCGACGAGCAGGGCTGTGGATGTGTTATTTCAGTTCGCTTGTAAGCTGGGGCAAAAACCAGTGAAAAAACTATTAACTCTATATAGAGCGAAATGCCTTCCTATTGCTACACCTGGGGCCGGGGTTTGGTGCTATAATAGAAGTCAACAGCTCCATTACTTTGTTTTGACTGGAATATATAGAACGATCCAACTGCTGTACAATTAGGCAACTTTATGCTGAACTCAGAGTAATTAAAATTGATGACAGGGGGAAATATGCTCTCAAATGGATTGAAAAGCTGGGGACCGATACGGAAGGCTTTCAGGCATCCCTTGATTTGGGTCGAACTGTGCTCTGTTCAGCTACATTACAATCTCAACATTATAAAACTATTTACTCACTATATCATACACCGGCTAGAATTGCACAATGGGGTGGCATGTCTGGAATACTTTGCCCTCGATGTGATTCTAATGAGGCAGACATTGTGCATATGTTTGCTCAATGCCCACAGCTGTATACTCTAAAAAATGCAATTGAGGAATTTTTTTAAATTTCACTAAAATTTAAGATGAAGCTTACAGATGAACTAATTATTTTGGGGGTGGGGCGGGGGAAAGCATAGAGGGATTACCAGTTGAATTTTTGTTTGTTTCGATGGCAATTTATCGAATTTGCATAGCAAGGGCATGGCTGGATAAGGTGCCCCCCTCTTTCCAAACATGGATTGCAAGCCTTCTTGTTACGTATAACTTGGAAAAAGCAATATACGATAGGAAGGGGCGAAGAGCTAAGATATTAGGACGGAAGATTTGGCAACCTGTGTCTAGCTGGAAGAATGGTAGGACCGACGAAGCGCAGGCTCAGGCAGTGGCTATATAAAGCGCAATATTGAGTGTACATAGATTTCTTCAAACTTGGGTTATATGCATTTACTTTGTTATTATGATTTGCTATGTTACCCCTCCTATATATAGGTATATATTGAAATTATTTGGATATGTAAAGACTAAAGATGTGTGCTGTAATATGAAATGTACTTGTGCAGAAAAATGATAAATGCTGAATAAAAAAAATTAACAAAAAAAAAAAAAAAAAGAAGTCAACAGCTCCAACTAGTAGAGAATGCATTCATCAAAAGATTACTGATGGTACCAAAATGTGTCCTCACATCACTCTGCCATGCTGAATTGGGCCAATTGTTTATAGAAGACGGTATTGATTTGCTCCATTGTATTTATGGGCTAAGATCTGGCTCTCGGAGGACTTAGGGGCATATTAGCAACAAATAGCAATATTTATCGCTAAATGCGCTTAGCGCATTTTTTTTATCGCTGTCTATCGACGGATATTATCGCAGACATAACATGCTATTAGCAACGTTTATCTCTAATGTGATAAAATATCCAGCGATAGCGGCTCAATGCATGAATATCGCTGGAAATCCAGCAATATTCAGGCATTAATGCTAAAGGGGACTTAACCTGAATATCTACCTCCCATTGGATATACAGGTTAAGTCATGGTCTGAGCAGGTGTTAGGTTCTGGCCATAATAGCATTTAGCGCGACTTTTTTTAATCTCAAAGCCTGCCTTGCTAATAGGCAATAGCTGTATTAGCGACTGCTTTCAGTCGCCAACAGGTTGGGTACACCCACTTTGCATGTCATTAGCGATAAATATCGCTGACATGCAAAGTGGGCCCCAAACCGGTTGCTATCGCCTAAAAGCTGTCGCTAACTGCTGTTAGCGACAGCTTGCTAATAAGGCGATAAAATTATTGCCGCTTTAGCGGGAAAAAGTCCAGATAGTGGTAATAGTGCCCTTGCTAATATGCCCCCCTAGAGTTCTCAAGAGATGTTATTAAGGATTGCCTTCATATGCATAATGCTGTAAATATCCCCTGGCTCCACTTCTTGAGATACTATTTCCTAGAGATAGGTCTAGGATACTTTTTTGAACACCTTTAAATAATTCATCCAAAAGCTAGGGCCATTATTAAACAGGTGTTCCTTACTAGGGGTAACATGCGCAATTGTCATCATCGTGGTTATACAGGCGTTTTTCACTCGTTTTCTGCCCCTACACAATTTTATCTAACTTGTTTCACAAATCACCAGATCAGATTCTACCTCACCGGGTTTTGGTTATGCACTATGAACTTTCTGTTAGCGTTCCCTTGCCAAGGAGTATGGACGGACAAGCCAAAGTCTTGCCAGTGTGATAATTCTTCTAGGCAAAGCTCAATGCACTTTCTGTTATTTGCACATTATATAAGTCAGTGAGAACTAGGGGGTATATTACCAACAACTAGCGATAATTTTTGTCTCTAACTTGTTTAGAGACAAAAATTATCGCCGCACATCGGCGATTTTTATCGCAGATAAACCTTGCTATTAGCAAGGTTTATCGCAAATGCGATAAAAAACGGCCGCAATGCATGAATATCGCTGAAAAGTCAGCGATATTCATGCATTATCGAGCAAATGCTCTTAGCCATGTTATCCACCTCCCATTGGATAACATGGTGAAGAACTGCTCAGGGCAGGTGTTAGCTTTTGGAGATATTCGCGCTTAGCGCGAATATCTCCAAAAGTTGGTAATAGGAGATAGCGATGTTAGCGACTGTTTCCAGTCGCTAACATCTTGGCACGCCCACTTTGCATGTCATTAGTGATAAATATCACTGACATGCAAAGCGGGGCCCAAGATGGTCGCTATCTCCTATTAGCTGTCACTAACTGGTGTTAGCGACAGCTTGGTAATAGGGAGATAATTTTATCTCCGCTTTCTTGGCTTTTAAAGCCAAAAAAGCGGAGATAAACCCCTTGATAATATACCCCTAGATTTCTGCTGTAATTATTAAGGAACATTCGCCCATGTTCATATAGCGATGGTTTTAACTATTTATACTCACTGGCCTCTACTGACATCTGCATTGCGGTAGCAAACTTTATAAGGGGCTCTATCGTGTTTCGAAAGTGATATGAGTGAAATTTGTATAAGATTGCCAGGGAATGATATTGTTAATCTTGCTGTCTTTTATAACGGGGTTAAATGCTGTTTTTAATTTTTCTTTGCTGAAGTTTCATGAATTGTGCACATTTTTATACTGTGAAACGTTTATAGTTCCTTGAACCGAAATTAAGTCATTCTTGATCTGAGTATCCCATCCGCCACGCCCTCAATAAGGCCCCTATGACTCTTGTAAATCAGACTACAGATCAAGAAAGAGTATGCCAACCACTGAACTCTTAATAAGGCCCCTATGACTCTTGTATGTAGACGACCCATCACGGAAGTTATCCCATCCCCCACACTCTCAATAAGGCCCCTAAGGTATTTGTACGCAGACTACCCATGACGAAAGAGCATCCCGGCCACCAAACTCTCAATATGGCCCCTATGGCGGTACCCTGTCCTGGGCACTTTGGGACACAGATCATGGTTCTGGTGTGAACCTGGGCTTCTTTGGAGTGCAAAGAAGATGATTAAACAATTGTAACAAGATTTCTTTATGTGAATCTGTTGAATGACTATTAATTGTGGAGCGGCACCAACGACAGTGCCAGCTGGAACCCTCGGCTGTCTCAGAACCCAAGGAAGAGTACCGGGCCCTCAAATTGTGCACCCTGGTCAGCATAGCGGTCACCAGGCCCTTGGAGGAGGACTGGGCACAAAGAGGGCGCCTTCACCTGGGAGGACCGGTCCAACAAGTGAAGTAACAGGAAGAGTGACCCAGCAGCTCCTCCTGGAGGGCACGATGCAAGACGCCGCTCTATTGAGATGGAACCCATGTTCACCAGCACGTACCCAGGGGAGAACCAAAGTGCAGTGCCTCAGTGGGCTGGGACCCCTAAAGGCCCTGTCACCCGGGCCCCCTCCCATGCTAGATTGCAGTCCGTCCTAGTTTTGAGTGGCTGAGAAGTGGGCTGGGGCCACAAAAGAATCCTGGCAACTCTCAGTAGTGAACTGCTTCAAGTGGTGGAGGGAACTACCCTGGCACTTCTACGTGTGTCCCTCCAGTGGCCAGCAGATGAGTCACGTTGACAGCAGGACTGGACTGGCCTACCTGGCACTGGATATTTCAGTGGGCTGGCAGGGTGGAGGCTGGTTTCTCTGCTGGTGGGGCCCCATTTTGATTCTGGGGACCTGCCGGCCATGTTCCTATTTGCAACACTTCTGAAAGCAAATCGTTTTGAAGGATGCTTTAATCATGCTCTAAAACTATTTTTTTGCATTGCCTTTTTAGAGGCGTGAGTAGTAATGTGGTCAGAAGGTCCTCAGCAATAAAACCAGACCCCACCGGCATTGAAACAAGCCCCCGCCCTGCAAGCCCACCGAAATGGCCAGGAGACAGTCTGGCCCTGTTTCACGAGGTGGGGAACCTGGCACTTCTCCACTCAGTGCCTGCATGGCTCACGGGTGCCACCTAAGCTGTAGACTCTTGACATGCAGGGGCCGGTCACAGGGAACTAGGTGGGGCACACATGGCTGATGCGCAGGTGGGATGAACCCCCTTATTGGCGGGTACCAGAAGCATGGTCCTGTGCAGCCAGGCTGGGGTTTCAAGACTTGTGTGTCCTTCTCTTGGATGGCCAGTGGTAGAGCTGCTGCCTCTGCTGCATTGGGTGCATCTTGCTCACCTACCTGTTGTGGCAGAGGAGGGGGGCCCCAGCAGAATACCTAGAAAAGCGCTTTAAATCACGGTAGCTGACTTTCAGAGGGGAACCCTGACTGGGTGCTGAGCTGTCTCACCTAATGGGTAGCTGATGGGCGGCACTGCCTACCTCTTGCCTCGCCTACACCCATAGAAGGGCGAACATTGCGAAAGTTGCCAGTGACTTTTGGCGATCTTGCTGACACTCAGCGTCTGTTGCTCCTGTTGCGCAGCTCCAACTGGTAGCTGTTGCCCCCTCTGTGCTCTAGCCCTCCTCCACCCGCAGGCTCACGCCTGTGCCTCATGCCTGGTGATCCAGTGGTGAGTTCTGTCTCTTCTTTTCTCTGCTTATCTGTCTTTTCAGATGAAGGAGCAGCAAGTACCCAGCAGACTATGCTGCCTTCAAAACCCTAGTCACTACCAAACACCACCTCATCGGAGCCACAAAGAAAACTGCCATACAGCAACGTATCAATGCCAATTCACACACAGCAGCAAAGAAATCTTCACCATGATCAAATACTTTGCCAAACTCAGCACGGTTGCCACCGACATACCCTTCCCAAGCGCTTTGCGACAACCTCGCCAACTTCTTCACAGACATCTACAACAGCTTCGCAATGCACAACTTATCTACTTTACCCGCAAACACTGCACCCAAATGATTCAGATCCCAGCCAACGCTGCTCAACTGGACGACCCTCACCACCGGCAACTCCTTACGGAGCATGAAGACCTTCCACTCTGGTGCCCCCTTGGACTCCTTCCCCCACTACATCCTCAACTGAGCCAGCGCCACCATGGCCACTATCGCCCTCAAACTCTGTCACACCATCAACTGCTCATTAATCCACCACCTTCCCTGAAGACTGCAAACATGCAGAGATCAACCCCTTCTGAAGAAATCCTCTGCCAACATGATAGACCTCAAGAAATACTGACCCATATCTCTGCTCCCCCTCCTAGCCAAAGTAATTGAGAAGGCCATCATTGCCCAACTCACCAAATTCATCGAAACAAACCACATCTCGGACACCTCCCAATCAGACTTCTGAAGCAACCACAGCACCGAGACTACACTCCTCGCCCCAACAGATGACATCCACAATCTCCTTGACCGCCTAGACCTCTCTGCCACCTTCGACACCATCTCCCACCAGACCCTCTATGCAAGACTCCCAATGCCAGCATCACGGCAAAGCCTTAGAGTGTATCCTATCCTTCCTCACCAGCCGAACCCAGAGAGTCCGGATCTCACAGTTCTCCTCAGAATCTACAGATATCAGCTGCAGACTCCCCCTCTTCACATCTACATGGCCCCACTGGCAACCATTGTTAGAAACCACGGACTAAACATCGTCTCCCAAGCCGTCCTCACCCAGCTGATTCTCTCCTTCACCGACGAACCTACAGCCACAAAGAACAACTTCACAATGGGATGCAGGCAGTGATCACCTGGATGAAGGACAGCTGCCTCAAACTCAACTCTGACAACACCCAAGTCCTCATCCTGGGAACCACCCACTCTGCCTGGGACAACTCCTGGTGACCTACAGTGCTTATAGCCTCCCACCCATTGACCACGCTCGTAACCTTGGCATTATCCTTGACTCCTCACTCCCAATGAACTGTCTAATCAACGCCATCTCATCCTCCTGCTTCCACACGCTCCGCCTCTTTGAAAGCTTTTTAAATGAATCCCTACCCAGTCCAGAAGAACTGTCACTGTCAGCAGCAAAACACTCTACACCGGTACCAACAGAAGCGCCAAAAGAAATTGCAAAGAATCCAGACCGCTGCTGAGAGACTTTTCATGGACATCCCTCACCACAGCCACATCACGGATACACCTGAGAAACCTCCACTGGCTCCCGATCAACAAAAAAAATCACCTTTAAGCCCCTCACACATGCCTTCAGGGCCGCCCAAAACATCGGATCTGCATACCAACCACTGCTTGTCCTTCTACACTCCTACCAGACACCTTTGCTTCTCCAATTTGGCCCTGGTTTCTATCCCACGGATCCCCAAGACCACGGCTGGAGGAAGATCCTACTCCTACCTTGCTGCAAAGACCTAGAACTCTTTTCCCCTCCATCTGGGGAAAACACTCCCACTGCCTCAATTCAGGAAGGACCCCAAGACCTGGCACTTCGACTGAACTGGCTCTTTGACTGAACTGCAAAATCCAGCCCCATCGCCTTGAGACCCCAACCGGTGATTAGCTGCACTGTATATGAACCCTGATTGATTGATCATTCAGCTGGCATATCGATAAAGAACAAACACAACTGGCTGCAAGAAATAGTGTGAATTGCAGGACACATTGATCATCAATACTTCAAAAACACCCTGCGGCCACATGCTCCACCACACTTGTCTGAGGGTCCCTTGAATATGAATTGCTCTTGGGTTCTCCCAGGGTGTGGGTAAAGCTGTTGCAAGGGGTTTGTTCCTTTTTTTCCTCCCAAGGTCAGACACCTGCAGGGGCTTCTAATGACCGCCCGCGCAGGCACGCCTCCTCCGCTATGCCTGCCCTTCCTCACCTTGGTGGGATGGGTTAGTGTTGGGTCCATCTTGGACTTGAAAAATCTGAGGCACCGGCCTGCGTGACTGACTGCATGCTGCTTGCAGCTCTCCGTGGTGTCCCACAGCTGCCTGCCCACACTACCACTTCCGCAGCAGGGGTTAAAAAGGCCCCCTGTCTACCAGTAGGTGCCGGTTTCCATGCTGACTTCTGTGGGCTTTAGTCTCTGATTTGGGAAAGGGTATGCTGCCATGCATGAAAAAAGAACCCTCTCCCCCTCTGCAGCCCAAGGTATTGCCTCCCACATGCTTTTGCATCTGACTATGATCTCAGATCAGACGTGTTGACCAGCTGCAAATTTTTAATTGAAGGAAAAGAAACTAACTAGGATTTCTTCAGTACTAGCAAGTGAAGATGAAAGAACCCAGTGGCGATTCCCCCTCTGGGGGCAGGCACAGGACATGTGGTACACAAAATGCTCACTCTCAAGTCCTTCTGATGGAGACTCACCCCCACAGACGGTGTTAGGCCGGTAGCACCCCGGCACACCAGGATCAGGTCTTCTCCAAGTCTAGTTGATTGGGAATGCAGCCCAAAGACAGTGGTAAATACCACATAAGGATGAAGTAAATACGGGTGTAAGACTGAAGGCTAACAAGTATTTGAAGGAAAATTGAAAGGATCTTTGAAGAGAGAGTTCAAGAGGGCATGAAACCGTCAAGGGGTAAAAGGGTGATGATGTGTTGTGCAATTGTAATCCTGCTCAGTACGTCAGGGAGTGGGATTATGAACGTATATCTCTGAATCAGATTCCCTTGTAAATTGTAACCGTACCACAGTGCCATGGAGCCTCAGTTGGCCTGGGATAGTTGGCATCTGGGCCGGTGCTTAGAGACGATCACTCGGGGATCGGAGCATGAATGTTCATGTTAATGTTAATAGAATTTATACAGCGCACGAATACCCTCAGGTGTCTTGGCGCTAACAAACTCAATGTGCTGTGCTCAGTTATACTACTGCTCAGATGTCTTGGCGCTAGCGGACTCAGAGTGCTGTGCTCAGTTATACTACTGCTGAAATAACCAGGTCTTCAGCTGTTTCTTGAATTCCAGATGATGGGTCATTTTCTAAGATATAGCAGGAGGGAGTTCCATTCTTTGATGCTATTGAAAGCGAAACTCCTCCCACCCCTGTTCATCTTATTGATCCTGGCTGTCTGCATAAGGTAAGCATTTGCTGAACGCAGCACTCTGTTTGGAGAGTACCATCTAAACAGTTCCTCCAAGAACTTCGGCCCTTCTCTATGTAGTGCCTTATGAGCAATACTGAGAGTTTTGAATTTTATGCGCTGTCAGAGTGGCAGCCAGTGGAGTTTTCTCAATTCAGCTCTGATCGATTGAAATTTTGGAATATCCAAGATCAGTTTTGCAGCCGCATTTTGTACTGCCTGTAACTTCCTAAGGAGGGCAGACCGAACCTTGATGTACAAACTATTACAATGGTCAAGTTTGGACAAGACTAAGGAAGTGACTAATAATTTTCTGCAGGATTTAGGAATGTACGGCAAAACATTCCTAATAGTCTTGATCATATAGAACGAAGACGACACTACCTTACAGACTTGAGTCTTAAAATTCAGCTTTCCATCTATGATGAACCCAAGATTTGTTGCTTTGTCTACGGGTGTAGGGGGAAGTCCAAGACTGTCTGGCCACCAGGCTGGGGACCAGGATGGAGAGAGATTTCCAAACATTATCACCCCTGTTTTACTCAAATTCAGCTTCAAGCAGTGAGTACTCATCCAGTGGCTAAGGGACAGCATACAATTATGAAAATTAAGCGAGTGATTAGTGTCCTTATCCACTGTGGAAATCACCAGCTGAGTGTCGTCAGCATATGACGTTGGCGTAAGGTTAAATCTTCTAATCAGAGGCGCTAACTCTGCTACATAAATATTAAAAAGTGTGGGGCTTAATGAAGAGCCCTTTGGAACCCCGCATGGAAGAGAGAGAGAGGTGCCGACCTAAAATTCCCCGGGTGTGCTTATTGAGTTCTCTCAGATAAGAAGGATGTCAGCAGGGCAAGGGCTTTGCCTCTTATTCCAATCTCTTTTAAACGCTGAAACAAAAGAGAGTGGTCCGCCGTATCAAATGCAGCGGATAGGTCCAGCAGCACCATGGCTGCTGACCCCCACTGTCCAATGATGCGCATATTTCCTCTGTGGTCTTCATCAGAGCAGACTCAGTACTACGACTCGCTCTAAAACCAAACTGGCTATGATCTAAAACTTGATTAGCCGCAATAAAAGTTGCCAGTTCGGCATTCATGATCTTCTCCATTATCTTGGCCGGGAGGTGAATTCTCGAGATCGGTCGGTGGTTAGCAGTGTCCATTGCGTCTAAATTGCTCTTTTTTTAAAAGAGTCATGATACAAGCCTTCTTCCATATAGCGGGAAAAGATGCCTGTTCTATCATCTGGTTAATATTTTGGCGAGATGGGGGCCAGTAAGATTGTAAATAGTTTGTAGGATTTTGGGAGGGCAGGGATCTTCTGGGGAACCGGACATAATCGTGGTTATTAATTCGGTAATTTGCGTGGGTGAAGTCAGCGAAAAATGTAACCCTAAAGTACGCTCAGTAGCATCCTTTACAATTGTTTTATCCACTGCGGTTGAGTGAGTAAACTGCTCATAGATATGTTCAACCTTGGATCTAAAAGATGTTCTAAAGCTGCCCTAATGACTCCTGACTGCGAATGAATGCAAGCCAAGACAGAAAGTCCATGTTAAATATGAATACGGCCAATTTCATATTAAGTCCTACTAAGGAACCCTGTCCAGGCCTTTTCAAGATCTTAAAACGTGAACAGATGGCCGGTGTTTTTCTCTGGGAAAGATGGCAACCCTATGCCTATGCAGAATATAAAAGAAACTGGTTCTTTGATGGGGTGAATGGGCACAAGAGTCCTGCCTGAGTGATGTAACCTGCTACTCGACGGATAGCAACCAGTTACAGCACAATCTACAACTATCCAAATGTTCACTCTTTCATCCATACATTCCCAATTTTACACTAAGGAGGCACTCTTCATCTAATCATGGACTCGAAAACCTATCCAGCCATCCACCCATGGGCCATTTATCCAACCATTTAACCAGCTATGTATACAATCATCAGTGCATTAGCTCTTCCATGCATTCACTCACCCATCCACTGCCCCTCCTTCCATGATGGTACCCTCACTCTTTACCTGCACACTTCATGCATTCTTGTACTTATTTCAATTTCTCCATCCACCCATGGATAATTCATTCAACCATTGAACTACTCATGTAGATGTCGAACCATGCACTCACTCTCATCCATGCACACACCCATTTGCTGCACCATCTCCCACACTGATAACTCCACTCTGCATGTAGTAGCCGATCTGTACACTCCTTCATGCATGTACTCACACATTTACTGTACCTTCTCCCACACTGCTAAAGCCACACTGCACGCAAACATCAAACAATGCACTTGCTCTTTCATCCATTCACACACCCATTCGCTGCAGCTTCTCCCACACTACTAACTCCACACTGAATGTACACGTCGACCCATGTTCTCACTCTTTTATACATACACTCACCCATTGACTACACCTTCTCCCACACTGATAGCTCCACATTGCATGTGCACTTACAACCGTGAATTGACTCTTTCATCCATGCACTTACCAATTCACTGCACCCTCTCTCACACTGCTAACGCCACACTGCATGCACACGCTGATAATGCACTCACTCTTTTATCAATGCACAGACCCATTCACTGCACCATCTCCCACACTAACTCCACACTGCATATCCACGTCGAACAATGCACTCTTGCATGCATGCACTCACACATTCAGTGCACCGTCTCCCCTACTGCTAACTCCACACTGCATGTGCATGTTGAACCATGGACTCACTTTTTCATCCATGCTCTGACCCATTCACTATACCCTCTCCAACACTGATAACTCCACTCTGCATGTACACGTCGAACAATGCACTCTTTCATGCATGCACTCACACATTCAGTGTACCATCTCCCATCCTGCCAACTCCACACTGCATGTGCATGTTGAACCATGCACTCACTCTTCCATCCATGCATAGACCCATTCACTGCCTCTTCTCCAACAATGCTAACTTTGCATTGCATGTACACCTTGATCCATGCACTCACACTTTTATCCATGCTCAGACCCAATTACTGCACCATCTCCCACAATAACTCCACACTGCATGTGCATGTCAAACCATGCAACGGACTCTTTCATCCATGCACTCTCCCATTCACTGTACCCTCTCCCACACTGATAACTCCACTCTGCATTCACACATTGATAATGCACTCAATCTTTCATCCATGCACAGACCCATTCACTGCACTATCTCACACACTAACTCAACACTGTATGTACACATCGAATCATGCACTCTTTCATGCAGGCACTCGCACTTTCAGTGCACCTTCTCCCACACTGATTACTCCACACTGCATGTACATGTCAAACCATGCACTGACTCTTTCCTCCACACAATCACCTATTCACGGTACCCCCTCCCACACTGATTACTCCACACTGCATGTACACGTCGAACCATAATAATTTTAATAATAATACCAACATTTATAAAGCACAAACTGCTACCTCAAACAGAGGTGTCCCGGCGCTCTAGCAGGAGGCAGTATGCAGGCGAAAAGCTCATAGTAGAGACCTTAACCACTACTCTGACCGAAAGAGCCAGGTCTTAACCGCTTTCCTAAAAAGAAGCTCTTAAACGAAAGTGGCTTGGCAAGGAGTTCCACAATCTGGCAGCCCCGACTGTAAAGGATGAGCCACCTAGGTGAACCTTCCTAACGTGAGGGGTACAGAGTAGCTTCTGTGAATTGGACCTCAAAGAGCGAGTCTTCTTATAGCAGCATAGCCTTTGTTTCAGGTAGCTGGGTCAGTATCATGCAAAGCCCTTAATGCCAGAGTCAGAGCCTTGTACTCAATTGTTTTTGCCACCGGTAGCCAGTGGAGCTCTTTTCAATGCGGAGAGATATGATGACGGAATGGCACATGTCTAATCAGTCTTGCAGCCGCATTTTGTACCATCTGCAGTCATCTAATTAGGTACTTTGGCAGGCCCAGATAGAGACCTTTTGCATAGTCCAGCCTAGATGTCACCATGGCGTAGACTATGATTTTGCGGCAATCCTCTGACAGCAAATGCAGAAATATCCGCAAATTTCTCAATTTGCTGAAACAGGGGGCTGTCACCTGCCATATTTGAGCCGAGAATGAGAGGTCAACCTCCCACTTCAGGCCTAGATTTTTTATAAGCAGGAGATGGTCCCATTTCCACCGGCAACCAGAGATCCGGCACTGGAGGCAACTCCTTTCCAAAAACATCACCTCCATTTTTCCAGTGTTGAGTTTGAGTTTATTATTGTTCATCCATAGCGCAATGTCTCTCAGGCAGCCCTTGAAACTCTTGAAGGAGTCCTCAGTCTGCTCTTTAAAGGAAAATAAACAGCTGGGTGTTATCGGCGTATGAAATCGCCTTCACCCCCCAGTTAGCTGTCAGAGAGAACAGCAGAGCCAAATAGAGATGAAACAGAATGTTGTATGGCATTTTAGATTCCGAATGAGTTTTCCCAATTCATGCCTTTATATAGGTACAATTTGTGTTGTCCTTATATAGGCATAGAAATCAAGCCCTTATTTAGGCATAGCCCATGCTACCCAAATACAGGCATGGCTACTTCCATCCGTTCATCAACGTCATAACAATTTCTTGGAAAACCAGACTCTTAAGCAGAAGGGACTTCCCGTAGCCTGGATATTGATTTCTCCAAGAAACTCAATTATTATGCATGAACCACTATTCCTTAGGGGTTCGTCCATGACATTCATATGCCCGACTTTACGTCAAAGCTGGCATTCCTAAACACCTTCAAGGTATAAATATACCTTCACTTGCTATAGCCAAGCACGGTGTGGTTCGGTGCAGTTCGCCTACCTACTTGGCCGACACAGCTCGCTACAGCAAGTGCTGAAGGAAGCCGACTCTCCAGCTGACGTACTGACTAGAGCTGTCATCCTCCTGCCAAGAATCCAGCTCCAGTGTTTCTGACTCCCCTTGCGGGGTGTTGGGAAATCGAGTCCAAGACAGAGATAGCAACCTTGTTCATTCTAAGGTAAGGAGCCGATTAGAACCTAGAGAAACCTTTGGCAATTTTTGGCAGAGCTAAAGCCTATGCTAAACAGCACTTACTTCTTCCCTCGTACTAAACTTAGGTTAGGTACATTGGGGTAGGCGTATTTTAGGAGCACCAGTTGAGTGTTTTAGCCTGTGGTATTTATATATGTAGTTTTATATGTCATAGCACTAGACAATGCTATTACAGTATTATTTTATAATACTATTCTCGCTGTATGCATTTTACTTTGCATTATGTTTAACGATTGTAGCAGTTCACCTCTCTTGCATTAGAAAGAAAACTGTTCAATAAAACTTTTATTGAAAACACCCGTCTCACTATTTATCTGCAACTCTGTAGAAACGAAGCTTGTACGATTGACTGAGTGAACTGGTTATCTATTGTTTCCACGACTCTGAAGATATTTGTTCCAGTCCCACGGAAAGAAAGTTGTTATGTTTATGCAGTTGTCAGAAACGAATCCCTTCTTGTGAATTCGAGAAAGTTTCTAGTGACCTCTGAGCTAGCTGGCACTCACAATTAGGTTTTGTATATTTGATAGAGACATACTGACCTCAGTCCTATGTCACATCTATAGGATATATTACTCCAATGCGCAGAGCCTATTGGGAATATAGGAACTACACTACAAGAAGTGGACTCCGCAAAAAAAGATGTTTAAGTTCAGACTGATAGGGTTGCAAAGCGACCTTCTGCGAACGATTATTAAGGTAAAACTTCAGCCAGGTCAGAGCCATGCCCCCACTGCCCATCTCCTGCAGTCTTTGAGCCAGCAAGGAGTGGTTAACTGTGTCGAACGCAGCAGAGAGATCGAGGAGCACCAGCATTGCAGATGCCCCTGACTCTACCGACAATCTTACTGACTCGGCCACCTCCAAGAGAGCTGTCTCAGCACTAAAACCAGACCGAAATCCGGATTGGGTGTCATGTAAAATGCCCTTACTCTCAATGAGATTAGTCACTTGACGCTGTACCCGTTCTTCCAGCATTTTTGCTGGTGCAGGCAACAGAGAGATCGGCCTGTAGTTATTCAAACCCCAGGATCCCCATTTGCTTTTTTCCTCAGCGGGAGAAGTGTGGCATGTTTCCATATGTCTGGGAAAATGCCAGATGCAAGGGACGAATTCCATATGTGAGACAACACATGGTTAAGAGAGTGCGCCATCACTTTCCATAGTTTAGGGGGCAGGGGTCGTCCGGTGCCCCTGACTGACATCTCTGGATTTCCGCCACAGCTTCCTGCTGAGAGATGGGGAGAAATTTTGTAAGGGAAGGCTGAGGCAACACATCCCCCACTCCTGTTTTCTCTGTCTCTGGTGCCACTGAAAAGGAATGATGAACCTTCTGAATTTTATTATCAAAAAATTCGGAAATACTTTCACACCAAAAGAGGGAGGGTTGCACATCAATTTCTAATTCTCTAGGTTTGAGAAAAGCGTTAACAACCTTGAATACCTCTTTGCGAGAGCTATCAGCTTTTTTTCTTTTTTTTTTAAGTCCTCATTGCCCAGGTATACAGGAGTTTACTCCTTGATCACTTCCCGGAAGGCGCCTCGAGTGATCTTATAGAGTCCTGGTATGGTACACTCTACGCCATGCCGTCTGTACTCAACCATCGGTGCCTATTTCGCCCTGTCTTCCGTCGGCAACCGCCAGAGTATTTTAGCAATATGGTATAGAGGCCTAATCAGTGGACTCATTGATTAATGACTGTACCCATTTCTCATAGGGGAGCAAAAAGCATTCCTCTTACATTGATGTGATCTATCCAACGTATTAGTGTACTTTATTGAGGCCAAACATTCTATTTTACTAGGGGGAGTGGCTATGACACATTTTTTACATATTTCCCTGCGAGCAAGTAGTATAAGGTAAAATATCAGTTTTTTTGTATTTTTTAACAGAGATTCATAATTATTTGTGAGCCAAAAAAAAAACAACAATTCCCTTACCTGGGGAGCTTCGCCAAGTATTGAAAATAATGTATCACTCACGTCCAGCCAGAAACCTAGAATCACCGGACAGTTCATAAACATATGAGTATCATCACCTTTCTCCTTATCGCATTTAGGACATCTCGGCGCTGCTCCGCTCCCCAATTTAAATAATGTATATGGAGTCCAATAAACACTATGGAGACAAAAGAGGTGGTTCCGCCTTAAATTTGCAGGTCGTACTGTAGAGTATAGTGTGTCGCAAGATACTTGCCATAAATCTTGAATCTGCTCTCCTGGCGAGCTCTTCTCCCACAGCACCGTTGGCAAGTTAAAATCCCCATCCACCATCTCCATTACTAACCAATAACCATTCGCCACCTCTTTTTTATGAGTTACGCCAGCTACCAAACTTTCTTCCAGTTTGTTGGGCAGTTTGTTAGGCTGTCCTGCTCTAAGGCCATCTGTGCGACTCCAGCTCATCATTTGAAGATACTTAAATCTCGAAAGTTGGCCATTACACATCATGTGGCTCTCTTCCCAAGGTACTATGGCTCCATTCATTATCAACTGACTCCAGATAGTAATTCCTACGTCTTTCAATAGACGCGCCAGACAATCCTTCGACCATTCCGGGGATCCGGGAGAGTCAAAGATTGGGACCTTCCCCCTGTAGTAGTTGATTTTTAACTCTCTCCTGACTTTGTACCATGTTATTGCTACGCTCTGTAGGGTTTTTAAACTTCTTTTTTTTTAACCACTTCGGCGCTGATGACGAGCTCAGCTCGTCATCAGTTGCGCCGCTCGCACGCTGATGACGAGCTGAGCTCGTCATGTAACGCGGCTTTTTTTTAAAAGCCGCACAGCGCGAAAATAGCCGCAGCGCGCATGCGGTTAAAGCGCGGGTCTCCATATTTATGAATAAAACCATACTCTCCCCCTTTTACATCTTTTAACATTACTGTGCACATCTTTCCTATTTCTGAGTCATCTAGCACCTTAAACAACCCTTTCCCTCCTTTTAATAGAAATATCCAGGCATAATAAGATAGATCTGGCAGCCTTAGTCCCCCTTTCTCATGTTGTCGTCTCAATTTTTTCCAAGAAATGCGCACCCCTTTAGAGGCCCAAATGAAACTCGTTATTTTAGACTGTGTTTTTTTAAGCCACTCATCCTTAAAAGTCAATGGAATATTCTGGAATAGGAAGGTGATTTTTGGGAGAATTGTCATTTTGATGATATTGACTCTCCCATAGATGGATAAGGGCAAGTGAGACCACCCAAGCAATAATTTCCCTATTTCCTTATCGGTCTTTTAAAAATTGGTTTCAGGAATTTGTCCTACTTTCTCAGTGATCTTGATGCCCAAATTCCTCATTTCTTTTTTAACACAACTCTCTTGTGTAGCAATATTCCAAACCATGATAACCGTTTTCCCTTGGTTAATTTCATAACCTGAGATCTTCCCAAAACCTTCCGTCAGCTCATAAACTTTTGGTAGTGCTTGACTGAGATTTGAAGTATACAGCGCCAATTCCTCCGCATACAACCCCACTTTCTTTTGCCAACCCCTGCCTGAAAAGGAAGATTCTCCTCATGTTTCCTAATTTTCTCTGCCAAGTGCTCGATGTAAAGATTGAAAAGGCAACAGAGAGATCGGCCTGTAGTTACTCAAACCCCAGGATCCCCATTCGTTTCTTTCCTCAGGGGGAGAAGTGAGGCATGTTTCCATATGTCTGGGAAAATGCCAGATGCAAGGGATGAATTCCATATGTGAGACAACACCTGGTTAGGAGAGTGAGCCAACACTTTCCATAGTTTAGGGGGTAGGGGTCGTCCGGTGCCCCTGACTGACATCTCTTGGTTTCCGCCAGAGCTTCCCGCTGAGAGATGGCGAGAGATTTCGTAAGGGAAGGTTCAGGCAACGCATCCCCCACTCCTGTCTGTTTTCTCTGTCTCTGGTGCCGCTGAGAAGGAATGATGAACCTTCTGAATTTTGTTATCAAAAATTCGGAAATACTTTCACACAGAAAGAGGGAGGGTTGCTCATCAATCTCTAGTTCTCTTGGTTTGAGAAAGGCGTTAACCACCTTGAATACCTCTTTGCGAGAGCTATCAGCTTTTTTTCTTTTTTTTTTAAGTCCTCATTGCCCAGGTAGACAGGAGTTTACTCCTTGATCACTTCCCGGAAGGCGCCTCTAGTGATCTTATAGAGTCCTGGTATGGTACACTCTACGCCATGCCATCTGTACTCAACCATCGGTGCCTATTTCGCCCTGTCTTCCGTCGGCAACCGCCAGAGTATTTTAGCAATATGGTATAGAGGCCTAATCATTGGACTCATTGATTAATGACTGTACCCATTTCTCATAGGGGAGCCAAAAAGCATTCCTCTTACATTGATGTGATCTATCCAACGTATTAGTGTACTTTATTGAGGCCAAACATTCTATTTTACTAAGGGGAGTGGCTTTGACCCATTTTTTACATATTTCCCTGCGAGCAAGTAGTATAAGGTAAAATATCATTTTTTTTGTATTTTTTAATAAAGATTCATAATTATTTGTGAGCCAAAAAAAACCCAACAAATCCCTTACCTGGGGAGCTTCGCCAAGTATTGAAAATACTGTATTACTCACGTCCGCCAGAAAACTTGAATCACCGGACAGTTCATAAACATGTGAGTATCATCACCTTTCTCCTTATCGCATTTAGGACATCTCGGCGCTGCTCCGCTCCCCAATTTAAATAATTTATATGGAGTCCAATAAACACTATGGAGACAAAAGAGGTGGTTCCGCCTTAAATTTGCAGGTCGTACTGTAGAGTATAGTGTGTCGCAAGATACTTGCCATAAATCTTGAATCTGCTCTCCTGGCAAGCTCTTCTCCCACAGCACCGTTGGCAAGTTGAAACCCCCATCCACCATCTCCATTAGTAACCAATAACCATTCGCCACCTCTTTTTTATGAGTTACGCCAGCTACCAAACTTTCTTCCAGTTTGTTAGGCAGTCCGGCTCGAAGGCCATCTGTGCGACTCCAGCTCATCATTTGAAGATACTTAAATCTCGAAAGTTGGCCATTACACATCATTTGGCTCTCTTCCCAAGGTACTATGGCTCCATTCATTATCAATTGACTCCATATAGTAATTCCTGCGTCTTTCAATGGACGCGCCAAACAATCCTTCGACCATTCCGGGGATCCGGGAGAGTCAAAGATTGGCACCTTCCCCCTGTATTAGTTGATTTTTAACTCTCTCCTGACATTGTTCCATGTTATTGCTACGCTCTGTAGGGTTTTTAAACGTATTTTTTTTTAAAGCGCAGGTCTCCATATTTATGAATAAAACCATACTCTCCCACTTTTACATCTTTTAACATTACCGTGTACATCTTTCCTATTTCTGAGTCATCTAGCACCTTAAACAACCCTTTCCCTCCTTTTAATAGAAAGATCCAGGCATAATAAGATAGATCTGGCAGCCTTAGTCCCACTTTCTCATATTGTCGTCTCAATTTTTTCCAAGAAATGCGCACCCTTTTAGAGGCCCAAATGAAACTCTTTATTTTAGACTGTGTTTTTTTAAGCCACTCATCCTTAAAAGCCAATGGAATATTCTGGAATAGGAAGGTGATTTTTGGGAGAATTGTCATTTTGATGATATTGACTCTCCCCTTGATGGATAAGGGCACGTGAGACCACCCAAGCAATAATTTCCCTATTTCCTTATCGGTCTTTTAAAAATTGGTTTCAGGAATTTGTCCTACTTTCTCAGTGTTATCCAATTAACTGGAGACTCAGGGGGAACAGAGGGTTCTGGCCGCCCCCCACTCAATCTGTAATGAACAAAAAATGGCCTATCCCTCCAGACACTCTTACTCTTTTTATTTCACACACAAGAAATGTAGCGGTGTATAAAAAAATTTACTACCACATGCCCAATGTTTTTAGGCTGTTCATAACTGTGCAAGCGTAAAAGGCTGTCAAAGAACACAAAAGATACTGTTAAAATTGTCACAATACCATCATCAACCACAAATTTTGTGGAAAAAATGTGGAGAAAAGAGTGAGCCCCTCACGGTAGCACCGCCAATGGCGTTTTCTGGCTAGCAATTGCCAGTGTACCCATTTATCATCATAGGTGACTCACTCTTGTAGTAGTGGAAAGGAAAGACAAACAAAAGAAAAAGACCAACAACATATAACAGCTGATTGTTCATACAATAACAAGTCAACGTAAGCACTTGCTATTTTAGTGTACACATACACCGGCACCCCAGTGAGAAATGAAACCGTGAATCTCACACAATTAAAATTAAAGAGCTCACTGGTCACTCTTGATTTATTCTGGGCTGTGAGTTCTCCAAATTAAAAACGATTCACACCAAGCAAAATCTTGTGTGAATCTTTGTCGCCAACATGTTTCGTTGCTCTTATTTTGCGCAACTTCTTCAGGGCAAACAGGGGTTATCCACTTCTATTTCCACTCTCTTGTGAACCACACCTGTGATGGTAAAAACGACAAATCGCAAGTAAAAATGAGCCGGGGGTTCAAGACCCTCACATGCCAGCCGGCTGGATGAAAATATAGTACAAGGTTGTGGCACTCAGATTATCTGTGACATAATCACCTGGGTTTAGCGTCTTTCACGCGTACCTGCTACCCCATTCACTGTGGACATCCGTGTCCTGAAAGATCACATGTCGCTCTGAACAACCCGCTATCGTCAGGTATTCTGTGCATAAATACAAAAATATAAAAACACCGGATTCAGTCAATTCTCGGCCATCTCACATTCCGCTTCTCACCCTGTCTATGCTATCAATATCCTTTGATCACAAGGGCGGAAGGTCAGTTACCAGCATGCACTCGGAACAACGCGCAACCCATGACTGTTACATTCCTACGAATCAGCCCATTACCAGCCGATCACCTTTAAATCCGTCCCGGTAGAAATAATAGCTCGCTACTCTTACCGCATGGGATAGAGCCTCTTACCCACGCCGGATCGCCGGCAACTCTCGACCTCAGACGAACCGAGCAAAACTCCCGAAGGTGATTGTCAAGGTCCGTGGAGTTCCGTACGTGGCGTCTTGTATCACATGACACCAGTGTGTTCAGCGTGGCGGCCATCTTAAGACGGACCCATTATAGTGTGTTCATATGTGAGGGTCACACTAAACTTCATGCACCTCCTTATACTAACCTTACAGGCGCCACGGAACACTGCGTGGTTAATAGTCTTATTATACGCAGCCTACCCTCAGCCTGATAACTGAATGCAAACGCCTAATGCACGGAGGTCACTGGGTTTGTATAGCACCCCCAGCACTATGTGGTGGCCATCTTGGGACGGGGCACTAGTGTTCTGATACCATGTGTGTTCTACAGTGTTCAGCCCTAATCTTCCCAACATTCTACAACTTCCTGATTTAAAGGACTCTAGGCCACCCAATTTATACAATCACCGTTTGCTAATCTCGTTCCATTCAATGGAATCATTTAATCCCTCACGGTCAACCTGTTCCTGGTAAATCCAGCGAGCTTCTTTCCGGGCCAAAATACTTTCAGCGTTGTGACTCTCACACATTACTCTCTCTAGCACAACCCACTCTAGATCTTTGGGATCATGTCCCATCTCACTGAAGTGTTGCACCAGTCTCGTGGTCAGCTTTTTTGCTCTAAGATTGCTGAGGTGTTCTGGTAAAATGGTAAGATGCCAGATTCTACCATTCCTCAGGGTAACTGCCTTAGTGGTTTTTGTCAAATTGCATACTGAGCAACTAGTGCAAGGACGATGACCCGTTGGTAACCTGTCTGAATATGAGGTATTTAAGGTCCGAGTATGGACCAATTTGTCCTTCAAATTAGTAGCTCTTTTGAAGGCAAATCGTGGTGGTGGCATCTTTCCAACACTGGTATCAAGAATCGACCAGTGTTTCCTCACAATTTGTCTCAATTTGGTAGATAAGGGATCAAAAGTCGTAACAACCGGTATGCATTCCTGTTTGAATCTCACATGTCTTTCAAGAAGTGCCTCGCGGGGCGTATTCAATGCACGTTTACGGGCTTGCTTCACAACCTTCTTTGGATATGCTCTTGCGGTAAGTTTCTAAGCCAGATCTTCAGACTGTTCCACAAATGCCTCTGTGGTAGAGCAATTGCGCCGATAGCGCAAAAATTGCCCTACGGGGAGATTATCTCGTAAGACTCGAGGATGAAAAGATTGATAATGAAGCAATGAGTTTTTGTCAGTCTTTTTATGGTGTACAGTCGTAACCAGTTTCTGGTCAGCTGCCAAGATATCAACATCCAGGTATACTGCTGTAGTTCTGCTGATAGACCAAGTAAACTTCAGGCAATCATCTATCTGGTTTAGCCATGTTAGGAAGCCCAGGAGACGGTCCTCTGTACCTGTCCAGATACAGAAGACGTCGTCAATATACCTCCTCCACAGGGAGATATGGTCCCTGAAGGGGTTGTTGTTCTGATAGAGGACCACATTCACCTCAAACATAAATGCAGGCCAGACCTGGGGCAAATGTGGCCCCCATGGAAGTCCCGGACACTTGCAAATATAGTTGGTTTTTGTACTCCAACATTTTTTTTGTCAGTGCAAGTTCGATACATTGCATAACAAAAGTGGCAGGCGTGTCATAAAACCACTCCAGTTCACCCAGGGCCCGTGCCGCTGCCACCAGCGTGGCGTCCTGGGGGATACTGGTGTACAGTGACTCGATGTCAATAGTCACTAATAATTGAGAGTCAGGATCAAATTGTACTCCATCAAGAATGTTCAAAATGTCAGTGGTGTCCTGAACATAGGACTCCTGGGTGATCACTGCTTCACGTAAAAAGAAATCGGCAAATTGGGATAACGGCTCTAGCACTGACTGGATGCCTGAGACTATCCGGCGTCCTGGGGGTGGTCGTTGGGGTTTGTGGATCTTCGGCAAGATGTAAAACGCCGGAATACGTGACTTTTTGTTGACAATAAAGTCCGCCTCTTTTGGTGTTATCCACTTCTTTTCTAAGGCATCAGCCACCATGCTGGTGGTCATCTCGAGTAAGTCGGGCGTAGGATGCCTGGCCAGGGGATGGTAATTGGTGCGCACACTGAGTAGTCTCAACACTTCTGCCTCGTAGTCACATGTGTTTAACACTACAACGGCGCCACCCTTATCGGCTTGTTTTATAGTTAAAAGTGTATTCTCTTGCAGGGATTTAACAGCTTGCCAGTCCTGTTTGCTCATATTGCAACCATGATGTTGTTGTGGGACTTGCTCCAGAGTGGCAATGTCACGGAGCACTCTCTGTTCGAACACTGCAACCTCTGGACCCAAGGAACCAGTAGGCGGACAGAAATTGGAAGGGCGATGGAGATTCGTACTAAACAATGACGGATCAACTTTTTCTTTATCTGAGAAGAACTTATGCAGTTTGATCTTCCTCATCATCTCATGTAATTCTAATCTGCAAGTGAATGAGTCATGACGCGGAGTAGGAACAAACCCCAGTCCCTTATTTAAAACCCCTATTTCTGCTGATGTTAATATGTGGACAGATAGATTTACCACAATATCATTTGGTATTATATTCTCTCCAACTTGACTCATTGCTGGCCAGTCCTGCCCCTGTTGCGGGTTATCCGTGGGGAGTACTGTTGCCAATTGGGCTGGAATTGTGCTCTGCCCCTTCCTCTCCCTCTGAACGTCTGACTGCCTCCACCCTGTGTTCCTCTCTGATTGTGACCTAAAAAAGACCTCAACAGAGCTCCTAAATCATCGTCTGTCCTGGTTTGTGGTGCAAAATTGACCCTGTTGGTATTCCGAGGGACCAGATCGGTGGGTGCGTCCTCCTCCTCACTGCTTGTGTTGTCGAACACCCAGTTATTTTGTGTTCGTCGCTGCTGTCTATTCCCCCATCGTTGAGGATATTGCCCCCTCCTCTGGAAATTTGGTTGTCTAGATTGATCTGCTTTTGTATCGTAGTACTGATCCTCAGTGTATGGAAATGCCCATGCGTGAGAGAACCGATCCAGGTTCTTTTTAAGACCCCTTATTTTCTGGTTGACCATATAGGTCTTGTAATCAGTCAAATCACTTTGGATCCTCTCTAACTGTTCCCTAGCATCTGTGAGTGCTGAGTTGTTCTTTATGTTTTCCTCCAAATCAAGTATTTCTTTAAGTAAATCCTCACTGAGTCTTTTAGCGGTGTTAATGATTAAGATAAGCCAATCCCGTGTGCATTTGTTCGCAATGAAGCTCCAATCCACACGGAATTGTTTGTCCTCCAAAACGATTTTTGGTTCGAGTTTTACTATCAAACTAGGAGGTGCCGCTCCAGCTCGCAAATATTCTGTCATCAATGCCCCATGTAAGGCTACTTGAATCTGACGTTTTCTAAGAGTTGATAATTTATCCCATTCCTCCAGTGCTGTTGAACTAGATCCCAACGGGACGTCGGGCAGTAGGGAGGGACCAGACAATATTAAAGCTATTTGCTCGTCTGAGAACGCCAAACAATTCATCCCTCCTCACAATGATGGTGCTAGGGACCAAACAGAGAACAAAATAGACAAATTATGCACAGAGTTACTGAGACCACAACTATGTGTACTGGGATCAATTTTTAAAAACCTTATGTGTACCAAAAAACTAACTGCTAACGCAGTTGGACTCTCACGGCTGGGCCGCCGTACTAAATCATATCCAATTAACTGGAGACTCAGGGGGAACAGAGGGTTCTGGCCGCCCCCCACTCAATCTGTAATGAACAAAAAATGGCCTGTCCCTCCAGACACTCTTACTCTTTTTATTTCACACACAAGAAATGTAGCGGTGTATACAATTTTTTACTACCACATGCCCAATGTTTTTAGGCTGTTCATAACTGTGCAAGCGTCAAAGGCTGTCAAGGTACACAAAAGATACTGTTAAAATTGTCACAATACCATCACCAACCACAAATTTTGTGGAAAAAATGTGGAGAAAAGAGTGAGCCCCTCACGGTAGCACCGCCAATGGGGTTTTCTGGCTAGCAATTGCCAGTGTACCCATTTATCATCATAGGTGACTCACTCTTGTAGTAGTGGAAAGGAAAGACAAACAAAAGAAAAAGACCAACAACATATAACAGCTGATTGTTCATACAATAACAAGTCAACGTAAGCACTTGCTATTTTAGTGTACACATACACCGGCACCCCAGTGAGAAATAAAACCGTGAATCTCACTCAATTAAAATTAAAGAGCTCACTGGCCACTCTTGATTTATTCTGGGCTGTGAGTTCTCCAAATTAAAAACGATTCATACCAAGCAAAATCTTGTGTGAATCATTGTCGCCAACATGTTTCGTTGCTCTTATTTTGCGCAACTTCTTCAGGGCAAACAGGGGTTATCCACTTCTATTTCCACTCTCTTGTGAACCACACCTGTGATCAGTGATCTTGATGCCCAAATTCCTCATTTCTTTTTTAACACAACTCTCTTGTGTAGCAATATTCCAAACCCTTATAACCATTTTCCCTTGGTTAATTTCATAACCTGAGATCTTCCCAAAACCTTCCGTCAGCTCATAAACTTTTGGTAGTGCTTGACTGAGATTTGAAGTATACAGCGCCAATTCCTCCGCATACAACCCCACTTTCTTTTGCCAACCCCTGCCCTGAAAAGGAAGAGTCTCCTCATGTTTCCTAATTTCCTCTGCCAAGTGCTCGATGTAAAGATTGAAAAGGCAACAGAGAGATCGGCCTGTACTTACTCAAACCCCAGGATCCCCATTCGTTTCTTTCCTCAGGGGGAGAAGTGAGGCATGTTTCCATATGTCTGGGAAAATGCCAGATGCAAGGGATGAATTCCATATGTGAGACAACACCTGGTTAGGAGAGTGAGCCAACACTTTCCATAGTTTAGGGGGCAGGGGTCGTCATGGGGGTAGGGGTCGTCCGGTGCTCCTGACCGACATCTCTGGGTTTCCGCCAGAGCTTCCCGCTGAGAGATGGCGAGAGCTTTCGTAAGGGAAGGTTCAGGCAACGCATCCCACACTCCTGTCTGTTTTCTCTGTCTCTGGTGCCGCTGAGAAGGAATTATGAACCTTCTGAATTTTGTTATCAAAAATTTGGAAATACTTTCTCACAGAAAGAGGAGGGTTGCACATCAATCTCTAATTCTCTTGGTTTGAGAAAGGCGTTAACCACCTTGAATATCTCTTTGCGAGAGCTATCGGCCTTGTAAATGCAACTATCTATATGATCCCTCTGGGCAACTTTTATCAGTTTCTGCAGCTCTTTCAGTGCTTTTTTATAAATAATGTCAGTCATCTGACAATAGTTCGCCCTCCATTGCCATTCAAGGCGTTTACACCTGCGAGTGTCTCCGAAAACCAAGGGGCAGAGGGGGAGTGCCTCATTGGCCTTGCAGGTCTGGCCGGGGCCGTGGACTCCACAGCTCAGAGATCCACTGATTTAAAGCCAGGGGCCTCATTTATGAAAAGTGACGCATCGCTACGTGAAAACAGCGATGCGTCACTTTTAACTGCGCCCTCCTTGCACCACCAATGATGCGTCATATTTATAGTATGACGCATCATGGCGCAAGGAGTTACAGATACGTCAGTATTTCTGACGTATCTGTATGGCGCAAAAATGACGCATTGCTGGAGTGTGTCACAAAAGTGACGCAACTCCAGCAATGCCTCCTTTCACATGGGGCAAGTCCCATGTCAAAGGGCCTGCGTCAGTATTACGCCTGCTGTGAGGAAGGCGTAAAAAATTTACGCATTTGTGTCCTAGAAGTGGCACTGTGAAATCACATAGATTTCACTGCGTCACTTCTACGACCCTTTCCTGCGTCAATACGCCCCCTTGCATACATTATACCTTGCACTGGTATAATGTGGCGCAGGGGTTTACAAAGTGACGCATCTACCTAGATGCGTCACTTTGTAAATATGGTGCAACAAGGCACATTTTTTACGCCACTGGTGCGTCACAAAAAGTGATGCACCGGCGGCGTAAAAGTGACGCATAGCCTCATAAATGAGGCCCAGGGTATCTGCATTAGGATCTCTCGAGAGCGGTGGTTGGCTGGCCTGTACAATAGGACCTAGGGACGCTGCAGTCCATTTTTTCCAGCTTCTTTTAATAAAAGATTGGTTACCCCAACTCTGACAGGGTTTATCCAAACTAAAGAAAAATGCGCTCACTCTTTCATCCATGCACAGACCCATTCACTGCTCCTTCTCCCAGGATGCTCCACGTTGCTTGTGCACATTGATCCACGCACAGACCTGTTTCCCAGGGGCAGCGCCTCTATAATGGCAGAGGAGCGTCACCCCACTGGTCAGAGTCAATCAGTGAAAATACAATGATGATAAAACAATATTATCATTTAATTTCCGGGACTGACGGAACCAGGGAGTCTTGGGCGGGGCGGGCCATGGCCGGGCGGAGGAGGGTTGGGCACTGTGAAGCGTGCGAGGCAGTTTGGCCGACAGTCTTAGGCCAGTCAAACAGACATGCGCACTTGGGTTTCTCCAACCAGCTGTGTTGACAGCCGGCTTGAAGTAGAGCCGCAGGCTCCCTGTGCCTGATTGAGTGTCAGACGAGCCACTCAGACCAATCCCTGCGCTCCTCTCATGCTTGGTATAGCATGAGAGCAGCATCTGGATTGGGTGGGAAGCGAGTGCTTTGTGCCCCAGGGACTGCCGGGAGGAGAGAAGCATTGAGGCGGCCATCAACGTCAGCAGCAGGACAGGAACGAGTTAAAAAAAATATATTTTTCTCCTAATCCCCTAATTTGCAGCGGCTGCCACTGCCATTCACAGCGCCTTCTCCCACACTGCCACCCCCACATTGCACTTGTACACGTCATCCACACGTGCACTAACCTTCTCATCTAGAAATCCATCCAAATTCTTCAAAGCTGTGAGCTCGGATCTGATATGACTTTAATGGGGCGATAAATGACCCCCTTGATTGCATGACACGGGCCTGATTCTCGTACATACAGTGCACATGTGTCAACACCTGTGATATTATTTCAAAGGCTGGACAGGAGTTATGTTTCACATTACTATGAATTGTTGGTCGTTGAAGATGGGTTAAATGCCTCCCAAATGGAGAAAGACAAACCTGCTTTTCAATTCATAAATTCGAATTGGCCTAAAATAAATGTATGACATTTATATGACAAAAGGACATAAATAATTTGTATTTTTGTTAACATATTCAGATGTATTTTAAACATTGTAGTAGAACATATTGCATTCAGAATTGTATATGAATGGTATTGATTGTGTCAATAATTGTTGAAAGGAGCATCAGAATATGAAAATACACTATAAAAGTGGCTAAAAGTTTAATTATTTGAAAATCAATACGTAGAAGGAGGTGTTATTAATGTGTTTTACATGGTAAATATTATTTTATACTTGATTTGGATGCGTATAATAAAATGACAAGAGCATAAAGGGGCATATTATCAAGGGGGTTTATCTCCGCTTTTTTGGCTTTAAAAGCCAAGAAAGCGGAGATAAAATGATCTCCCTATTACCTAGCTGTCGCTAACACCAGTTAGCGACAGCTAGTAGGAGATAGCGACCATCTTGGGCCCCACTTTGCATGTCAGAGATATTTATCACTAATGACATGCAAAGTGGGCGTGCCAAGATGTTAGCGACTGGAAACAGTCGCTAACATCGCTATCTCCTATTACCAACTTATGGAGATATTCGCGCTAAGCGCGAATATCTCCAAAAGCTAACACCTGCCCTGAGCAGTTCTTATTTGTTACGAGGAAGGGGTCCCGTAGGGATATGAAACATCAAATATAACATAGTACAAAACAAAAAATTACGTAGACATTAAATCAAACCACCATGTTTTAATCACAATGGGGATGAAGATAACAAATAGCAACAATAATCATGCTTTGAACATGGAATAGGTGGAGCTGTACCCCAAGGGAAAAGGGGAGTGCGTGATGATGTGAGGATATTGTGATAAGGACAGGTAAAGGTGACAGAATAATCAAAACTTTAAACCACAATAGTTTTGATAGTTACACACATGTACATAAAAAAACAAAAGAAAAAATTGGATTTCAAATCAAGATCCATCATACTCCATCCAGTACAGTTTATGAACAATTGGGCCATGGAGTTGACATGATAGACAGTTGTCGACGTTTCGACCCTCTCTACATTGCAGGTCCTATTGAATCCTTGCGGTGGGGTCTTCTTCAGGACACGGGAGTGGGGCAAACCACCTATGTCGATATATGATAGCTGGTATTATTAAACGAATTAAATTGAGTGAATTAGATCACATTTATTTCTATCAAAAGCACAATGATCAAATGTGGGTGGACGGGAACCTTTACACCAATGTTAATGGGCGGTGGGATCCCCGAGTCGTGGGGTGCCAAACACATAATAATCAAAAAATGATTCAATATACACTAAAACCGTGAATGGTTGTTATTACATCACGTGCTGTGACCCCCTAACCAGTGGGTGTCTTAACGTGATTATATGTGACCGGTACTTGGCATTGAGACCAGAAACGTGAGCGTGGAAAAATAGCGGAACGCACACAGGTGGCATAATGCCAGCATGACCACTACTGGCAGGCTTACTGAGGAGAACACGTCAATAACCTTGTCTGGCTAACGATCTAGCAAAATTTGGCAGGCATCCTGTGCGATGTTTCTATGGGAAAACGTTTCAAAAATTAAATACACATTCTGACCGATTGAACATGCGATTATGGCGGTAAATCAGCAGAGGGCCCAAGGGCACTTACCCCGTTAGTTATGAACGCATTGCAAGTTGTCTAGGTAGATCGGGTTACAGTGATCTGTTAGAATCGGAGAGAGGAGCGGAAAGATATATTTTAGGGGCGTACCGTCGGTGAGATAGACGTGGCCCTCCCTGGGTGCCCTTCGCTAAACTTACCGGGAGCCGACTGAATCTGGCAGACACTGCACGCGAGTTCGCAATGGCGACTTGCGGTTCCTGTTACTTCATGTTGCCTCGGTAACGACATCACGTGGTCACTCGAGTGATCATGAAACTAGAGGACAGACTGTCGGTGGAGACTGATTGGGGAAGTAACTGTGATTCCTACCGACCTACAATACATAGGATTTAAAAATGTGCCGGTTCACTGGAAAAATAAAAATAAAAAGTATAATTAAAAAGTTTCTACGGGGCGATATTGATATTCCCAATTATACTTGTGACCCAGATGATAATGGGTCACAAGTATAATTGGGAATATCAATATCGCCCCGTAGAAACTTTTTAATTATACTTTTTATTTTTATTTTTCCAGTGAACCGGCACATTTTTAAATCCTATGTATTGTAGGTCGGTAGGAATCACAGTTACTTCCCCAATCAGCCTCCACGGACAGTCTGTCCTCTAGTTTCATGATCACTCGAGTGACCACGTGATCTCGTTACCGAGGCAACATGAAGTAACAGGAACCGCAAGTCGCCATTGCGAACTCGCGTGCAGTGTCTGCCAGATTCAGTCGGCTCCCGGTAAGTTTAGCGAAGGGCACCCAGGGAGGGCCACGTCTATCTCACCGACGGTACGCCCCTAAAATGTATCTTTCCGCTCCTCTCTCCGATTCTAACAGATCACTGTAACCCGATCTACCTAGACAACTTGCAATGCGTTCATAACTAACGGGGTAAGTGCCCTTGGGCCCTCTGCTGATTTACCGCCATAATCTCATGTTCAATCGGTCAGAATGTGTATTTAATTTTTGAAACGTTTTCCCATAGAAACATCGCACAGGATGCCTGCCAAATTTTGCTAGATCGTTAGCCAGACAAGGTTATTGACGTGTTCTCCTCGGTAAGCCTGCCAGTAGTGGTCATGCTGGCATTATGCCACCTGTGTGCGTTCCGCTATTTTTCCACGCTCACGTTTCTGGTCTCAATGCCAAGTACCGGTCACATATAATCACGTTAAGACACCCACTGGTTAGGGGGTCACAGCACGTGATGTAATAACAACCATTCACGGTTTTAGTGTATATTGAATCATTTTTTGATTATTATGTGTTTGGCACCCCACGACTCGGGGATCCCACCGCCCATTAACATTGGTGTAAAGGTTCCCGTCCACCCACATTTGATCATTGTGCTTTTGATAGAAATAAATGTGATCTAATTCACTCAATTTAATTCGTTTAATAATACCAGCTATCATATATCGACATAGGTGGTTTGCCCCACTCCCGTGTCCTGAAGAAGACCCCACCGCAAGGATTCAATAGGACCTGCAATGTAGAGAGGGTCGAAACGTCGACAACTGTCTATCATGTCAACTCCATGGCCCAATTGTTCATAAACTGTACTGGATGGAGTATGATGGATCTTGATTTGAAATCCAATTTTTTCTTTTGGTTTTTTATGTACATGTGTGTAACTATCAAAACTATTGTGGTTTAAAGTTTTGATTATTCTGTCACCTTTACCTGTCCTTATCACAATATCCTCACATCATCACGCACTCCCCTTTTCCCTTGGGGTACAGCTCCACCTATTCCATGTTCAAAGCATGATTATTGTTGCTATTTGTTATCTTCATCCCCATTGTGATTAAAACATGGTGGTTTGATTTAATGTCTACGTAATTTTTTGTTTTGTACTATGTTATATTTGATGTTTCATATCCCTACGGGACCCCTTCCTCGTAACACATAGATAACCCAGGTCCCAGGGACTTTCATTGGGTCAACCCCCTCTTTATATACTCTGAGCAGTTCTTAGCCATGTTATCCAATGGGAGGTGGATAACATGGCTAAGAGCATTAGCTCGGTAATGCATGAATATCGCGGACTTTTCAGCGATATTCATGCATTGCGGCCGATTTTTATCGCATTTGCGATACATCTTGGTAATACCAAGGTTTATTTGCGATAAAACTCGCCGCAGCTCAGCGGTAATTTTTTGTCTCTAACCAAGCAATAGCGATAATTATTGCTATTGCTTGGTAATATGCCCCCCAGTTTGTTTACGTCATGCTACATTGTTTAATAATTAACTATATTCTTTTGGTTCAGTGCAAACGGATTGTGACTTAAATGTTGGGAATATATAATGACACAAACGGAATGTTCTATTGTTAACAGTCAACAACAATTGTCTTCCAGTTGTAGGTAAGTAGCGCTTTTCCAATCTCCTTGGTATTTCACACCCTGCCAGAGGGGTGGAAGTTGATCTGTTGTTTCAGGCTCTAGGGATGGGAGGAAGAAGGCAGGTGTTTGATGACTGCAACACGTCACCAGGTGACTGAACAAACACGGAAGGCAGAAGTGAGAGACTCACTGTAACAAATTGTGTTATCCGAGGAAATCTTTCTGCAAACAAGGGACAGCGCCAGGCTGAGGCGTCTCTTCTGTCCCATCATCGCATGTGTGGATCCAACCCAGAGACTCACAAGAAAACTGTGGAAGCGCCTCTTTGGGACATGGTTAGCCCCCGCTATTTCCCAGAAAACTATCAGCTAGATTCATCAAAGACCCGTTTTGCGAGTCTTTAATAGCGATTCATAAGGAATCGCTATTAAGGACTTGCAAAACGGGATTCATGTAGGAATTGCAAAAAATATTGCGATTCCTACATCTTCCTTATTTGCGATTAGCAAATTGCTAATCGCAAATAAGGAATAACTCCCCATTCATTCCTATGGGCCTGGGGAGATATTCCTTATTTGCAAATAGCAATTTGTTAATCGCAAATAAGGATGCGATTTCAAAGGACACCCTGTAGCACCCCTGAAAAGCAAATGTAGCCAGATGTTGCGCACACACATGTCCAAAGGACCACTCAGAAAAATGCACTAAAGTGCATTTTTCTGAGTTTTTGCTATTTCCCACGAAGTCAGACTTCGCGGTAAATAGCGGCCAAAAATAGCGAATTCGCTAATAGAAAATGGTTAATGAATTGCATTTAAGGAATCTCAAATAGAGAGTCCTTAAATGCAATTCCTCGCAAATATGCAATTTCGCAATCAGCGACTTTTGCATTTGGGATGATGAATCCCAAATGCAAAAATTGCACTTGCAAAGGACCAGATTCTCAGAATCTGGCCCTTTGCGAGCCGATTTTTCTTTCATGAATCTACCTGTATGTAATTTTGAGTTGCAGTGTACAGGGTGCCTGCCAACCAGGTCCCCTGTGCCAGAACCTTTTTCCCTAAACTGAAACTTTTGTTTCCCTATTGGCACAACTTCAGTACCCCTCGTAAGTCCCTAGTGAACGGTATCCCTGGTACCTAGGGCAGTGACACTGAAGAGGGACCCCAAGAGAAGCAGCACGACCTGTGCCACCCTAGGGTCCCCTCACCCAGGCCATGCAGGCTGTCCGTGCCTTGGTGCAGACAAAATTCAAGAGTCGACATGGCACATCCCTGTGTGATGGTGTGTGTTGGACCCGCACCCGGCCACAGCCCAGGATGCACAGCCACGAAATGAGATCAAGTCATGACGAGTCATTAAGTTCCAACAATATTTTTCGTTGATCATCCACTGTATTTCCTGTGCCATGCTCACAGGCACCGCATATGGGTAAGCAGCCACTCCAGCAGGGTACGCTATAGCTCCTGTGAGGACACGCTTGCATGAGCAGGTATGCCCTGCAGTATCCATGTCATTTTGTGGATTCCGTACATGACTGGACACTCGTCATTACGAGTTTCCAACATCCTTGATGGCTTCACTGTACCGTGGGATGTTTGGTACCAAACATCTCATCTTAATAAACCTTCACTGATTCCAGTGTCAGATTTATTAATAATTGCACAAAGAAGACCCCTTATAGGGGCCCCCTAAAATCTCCCAATCCTTAGTGTGATCCTCCACTGGTCTGAGCCAGCCTGCCACCACTAGACGGAGCTCTGGCCTCATGGGGTGCGCGCCACCACCATTAGAAGTCGAAAACAAAGACTATTCTGAGCTTAGATGTTTACACCCCCTCCCGGTCCGGAAGAGCCATCCGTTGCCGGGAGGCTTCAAAGGCCTTGCCTCCTTTGAAACACGACCCCTGTCTCTCCTGTTCGAAGGAGCATGCATCTCCTCCTGTCCGCACCCCTTTTTAGCTGGATGACAGGTGTCATAACCAAGTTACAATCGGAGATGTGCCCCCCGCTCCCACCTCCACCCCCTCAGGATTGGGAGGAAGGGTGATGCACATTTTTAGGGCCCACCATCTTGAAGACGGTGGGACTTCACCATTCACGGCTAGGGTTATGTCCCAGACCCACAGGAGGTGGGCTTAATAGAGGGTGTAGACACGCCAGAAAAGGGGTCTGCTGATCACTACCTTATACTCCCTCGTAAACACTCCTACATCTGGGGGCAGATTTACAATTACTGGCGCATCCCTGCAATTGTGCGCTGCAGCTCCGCCACCCTTGATGCGCCGCATTTACAATGCGGCGCACCATGGGGCAAAAACGGCACAGATGCGTCACGCATCTGTGCCGTAAAAGAGGCGCACTGCTGGAGTTGCGTCGCAAGCGCGATGCAGCTCCAGCAATGATCAGGGGGGTCTATGTGCACAATGCTGCGTCAATCCTTATGCCTGCTTCAAGCAGGCGCAGGGTTTTGACGCAGCTTGGGCCCAAAAGTGACTGAGTGAAATCTTGTAGATTTCACTCAGCCACTTTTGGAAGGCGTTCCTGCACCGGAACGCCTCCCCCTGCGATGGTACGCCTCTTCTGGCGCAGGGCTTTACAACGTGACGCATCTGGAAGATGCGTCACTTTGTAAATACCCCGCACCATGGCGCATCTTTTGCGACACAGCTGCATCACAAAAGTGACGCAACGGCAGCATAAAAGCGGCGCAAGGGGCTTGTAAATCTGCCCCTTAGTATTTAGGAGGCTCCCAAGACCCTGAACTTGTCTTCCATGGACACAAGAAGAAGACTAATGGAGAAACGCAGTTTGACCGAGAACTGCAGTCCTTGTGGTGGACTTCAGGCACAGACTCGTGCCTGCCGCCGTAGAACTCAACAAACGCCATCCTCCAGTTCATCTCATCGCTGTGTGGCCTCCACAAACCATGGAAGGTCACCACCACTTTGCAAATTGCCGAACAGCTCCTTCGAGACAGTGAAGCTATCTCCCTGCAGCCACAGGCACCAAAAACAGCAAAGTCCGGTCCAGCGTCGTCCAGCTCCCCAGCATCACCGGCATCCCCGAGTGTCATCCAAAGGTACTCCTGCTCTAGAGGGTCAGCTTGGCCTCTGCACCAAGTTTTGAGGCCCCCGTACCCACCAGAGCTGCAAAGCACCAATACCCCAGGTACCAAACTCCTTGCTGAAAAAACATACCAGGCGGACTCCAAACTTGCACCAAGCTAGCACCGGATGAGGGACTTCAGACTCCAGAGACCCACCTCAGCAATGACCCAGCACCTCCAGAATCTTTGCTCCAAGTTGCCAGCCCCTGACTGTGAGGTTTGTCATTGTGTGTCATTGCCCAGCTGCACATCTACACTGAACCCAGCCCACCCGGTCAGGGCAACCTCAATCCAGCTGTGCTCTCATGGCCTGACAGCCCTTTCCACATCTACTGCCCCTTTGTGAGCATTCGGACTTACCAATAAGTCCCCCATTGCGTTAACTGTTCATGTTGACCCTTGGCTTTGTAATGCACCAGCTCCCAAGTCCCGATTTACCTTCTTTCCAGAGAAACCCGGGAAGCTCCGGAGAACTTGCCTTGGAACTTTCTCCTTTTCCTTTTCCCAAACCTTCTGTTTCCAAAAGGGTAACCATACAACAACTGTTTTGCATTGTTTGTTCTAGTTGCCTTTTTCCTTCCAAAGGGAATGTATTGTGCATGCTTATTGCATTTTTCTATAATTTATCAAATTGCAAAAAGTATTTACCTTGTACCCAACGTTCTTGGTCTAAATATGTATTTAAAAAGAGTACTATTTTTATAACTCAGTCTCGACTTCATTCATAGACTGTGTGCCTCACTTATTGCATTGGTGTGTATACAAATGCTTAGCACGAAAATAGAGCATTAGTATTATTTACTTTTGTCGTGTAGGTCCTATATAACCTATACAGGATCTGCACGTTTGGACAACGTACACTGCGGGCTTAGCCTCTAGACGGATTCCAGACATCCCCACCAGGTATGTCGGCCTGTGTACCAGCTCGCTCACAGTGCCACTAGAAACTCCTCTTACCAGGGAGAGAATAGTTCTTGGCAACTATCGAACACGACAAACCTGATCCCTCAGAACCGTGGAAATAGTGTACTACCTTTCGCTCAGTCTCTCATGCTCAATAAGTCTCAGAGAAATACACAGAATAAACAGTTGGGACGTTTTCAAAAAGTATTTATTGACCAGTCGTTATTCTTGTGTCAAATAGATGTGCTGTAACGATCATTAGACAGTAGAAGATATAAATTACTAAAAGCACTAAGAAAGTAAAAGGATGGTAGATTTCTACCATCCTGACATGATCATGAACCCAAGCAAGTATATAAAATACATGACAATGAACTGACAATAAAATGGGTCCTCCTACGATGCTACCCTGACTTGATGTACCCGAGTGTACCTAGCATCTGTGTAGGTGTTAAGCCAAGATTCCCTCTAGAATAAAGTCAACCTCCGTTACCTGAAGTGAGAAACTGTGGGACCCTGTTCTGGTCGTGGGTTGGACACCCCGCAGGGGATGTCGGACCACTGCGAGATGGAGTATCTGCATGCAGGGTGCTTCTGCTTCTTGTGACCGTGTCAAATAACATAGTGGGGCGACCCGGTGTCCCTCAGAACCTGGGTATAATGTTTATAAACAAAAATGGTTCTGTCTGGTTCTCAAAAGTAATTTTCACTGCACATTTAGAGTTGCATAACCCAAATATTCATAGGACATGAATGTCACAGATGCCTAACCATATACGAAACATTGTCTGGAATAATCACAATAACACAGCGTATGCGTATCCACTTTGCATTTTATCTGAACTACTTCATTCAAATATATTCATCTTTTCAAGGATACAAAGAGGCTGTTCAGCAGTAGGTCAAATATATACATATAGAGCTCATGTGACGTATGTGCTTGGTGGGTGTAGCACGGTTACAACGAATTTTTTACAACGCACTACCATTACATCGCAACTTTTACCACGCAAACCATTACAACGCAATGCGCTGGGGGGCGCTCTAGGATAGGGAATGTATTTAATATACTATCCAACACCTTCCCTGCTATCCACGGGGACTGGAGTTGGAATAGTAAATTAAATAATTCACTATCCAGCGCCTAAAAGCATTATGCGTTGTAATGGACTGCGTGGTAAAAACCGCGTTGTAAAGGCATGCGTGGTAAAAGCATGCGTTGTAGTGACACCAATCCGCTTGGTGATAAAATCGGTGCAGTGTATACAAGGTGGTTCAGGATTTATATACAAGGGAAAGAACAACGTTTTTGATGCCCGACTTATAACCATGAGCCCTTGAGGCTATTAATGATCTTTTTGGTATGTATGTCCTTGGTTGGTCTGAGCCTTGTCATATTGTCGACGTTTCAACCCACGGTGTGCTCCCTTCGGTAGTCACTACGGGTCTTCACCAGGACATGGTGTGGGGAGGGAGTGATTATTCAGTAACAGCCTAGTCTGGACCAGAATCAGATTCTGGCTGTGTATGCCTCTTAGTGGCACCTGGTAGGAGATTCTGCAGGATTCTTGGCTTTTAATTAGCTGGATCTCGGCTGTCGTGTAGGATTAGTCAGTACAGAGGAAGCAGGCATCCGTCCTGCTATCGCAATGGAAGTGAATGGAAGTCTGGCTACTGCCTGAACTTCCACCAACAATCGCTCCTCCTCCCTTTCACTTGTCAATACTCCCCGCATCTAATAAAGAAGAAGTGGAGGACACTCCTCCTCCCACATCACAGGAAAGACCTGGGAAAGCCTCCGGACCAGCTTCTCACTTCTGGAATTCAGAATGTCCCTTAGGACCTGGCTGTGCGAATACGCCTCTGGGGCCTGCAAGCACCTGCATACCCTATCATGTGATTAGATGAGCTTTACAAATCTTGATTGATTGATTGATTGATTGATTGATTGATTGATTGATTGATTGATTGAAACGGAAGAGGGACCCCAAGGGTATCAGCATGAATTGTGCCACCCTAGGATCCCCTCACTGAGACTGTGCACACTGCCATGGCAGACTGCGTGCCTTGGTGCAGACAAAACCGAAGAGTCGCCATGGCAGACATCCCTCTGTGCAATGCCTACAGACACTGCATGGGGTATGGGCGAGTCACCCCTTCGGCAGGCCTTATAGCCCCAAGGCAGGGTGCACCATAACTCCTGGGAGGACATATCTGCATGAGCACATACGCTCCTGCAATATCCATGTTGGTTCTTGGATACTGTAAGTGAACAGTGAAGCTGTAGTAAGTACGTGGGCTGGACACTCGTTAGTACGAGCTCCCCAGCTCCATGATGGCGTCACTGTATTATGGGATGTTTGATGCCAAACATCTCGTCTTAGTACACCTCCACTGTTTCCAGTGTCAGATTTATTAAGAGTTACACCCAGAGGACCCCATAGAGGGGTTCCCTGAAACCTATTAACCCTTCGTGTGGTCACCGACTGATCTAAGCCGTCCTGTCACCACCAGATAGAGTTCTGATCTCATGGGGTGAGCGCCCGGGGTTGAGATTAAAGCCTGTCCTGGGCGGAGGTTCTCACACCTTTCCCCGGTCAGGAAGAGCCATCGGTGGTGGGAGGCTTCGGAGGCCTTGCCGCCTCCGGAACACGACCCCTGCCTCTCCTGATCCAAGGAGCAGGCCCCCCTCTTGTC